>NC_143258.1:98490577-98645359 GCF_984573655.1 Nuphar pumila
TTTATATGCAATGCATGAACATTTTATTATCTTTTCTTAAAGTTTTCTTTTTCTATATGCATGCCCTATTAAATGCATGTAATTTAAGTTTCTCTTTTTAATTACTGTTGCCCACGGATACACCAAACAGATACAAGCCTCGAGGTCAAGTTAGGTTCCCAGGGTAGCTTAACATACAATTTGTATTTTATTATTAGGTTCCAAACTTTGCCCTCGACCGATATTAGGAAACATCACCATCCATCGAAACATTAGACCTCCACATCTAATGTCGGGGACACCAGAGACACCCCACGCCCACAAGTCTCACTTCTTTGGTACCAAAATTACAGTTGTGTCAAACACACCACTCCAGGTAAACTGGCGGACTCTCCCTAAAACCATGGCTAAGAGAAAAAACCTCCATATCGGGTTCAGGAGACAAATAAAGCATACCGAGTTTTTGTATCCTCACAGTCTCCCTAAGACCGGAACTCTAAGATCCCATTCTCCATATGGGAGATCCAAGAAAGTATATTACACTGTTCTTAATCATTATCTTTTTATTTAAAAGTAAATTATTGAGTTATGCAATTCAGCATATAAAAACAAGGCAAAAGCTCGCATCTACCCCTGCGAGATCCATCACGAGACTCCTGCTCGTAGAAACACATAGAACAATGCAATATAGTGCAATAAAAATAAATATGATTTTTGCGATGCATTTAAACAATTAAAGAAAGAGCAAACAAAGCTCAAGGCTCTCCTGTGATGATTCATTTAGACCATCCATTCATTCATATGCAAAAATCTTAAGGAACATGCCAATGCATTCTGTTCATATCACATGCCTTTCGATGCACAATCATGAATGTCAATTTAGAGATGTGCATGAAATAATAATAAACCTATGCATGTGCATGAGTTTACAATTTTGTATTCATCATATGCTTTTATTTGATTCACATTTATGTCAATTGCCTGACTTCAGTCAATACATTTATTCACGGCAAATGCATACATAAATTCACATGTTCATGTCTCATGCAAGCTTTCATTTGCGAACCCATTTAATTTAACATATGAGCATTCCTATCGTTGTCTTCATGTAAAACATCTTACTTTCACGTGTGCACTAGCATAGAGAACAACTATACAGTAACACCAAGAACATGCAAGTCATAAACAGTCTAGGCATGTGTTCAGAGTCATTCTTTATGGCTGAACATGTCATGAGTGAGAAAATCTGGAAGTTTGCATGCTTGATAGATCGTCATACAAGCTCAAGTAGGCACTAACAACATGCATAAGGTAGGAAAGCAGTCGTGTCAAAATGTGAAATCCATTGAGCAACAAAACTAATCATATGCATATAACACAAATTTTATGTTCATTGTATGAACAACAGCCTGTACATCAAATCCCATTAGGCTTGAGAGAAATATAACACATAACAACAACAACAACAACTACGCCTTCATCCCAAAACAGAAACATAACACATATAACACAAATTTTTTTTTGAGATACATGACCCATCCACACCCAGCCAACTCAGTAGGCTGGGTTTCCAAACATGTCGGCTGAGTTTGTCTGGACTGAACCCAGGCCTGAACATACCCAAACAGGCCCATACACAGGCCCAGCCCGGGCCTGTGTGCACGCTGTTAGGGCTAGCTAACAGCCCCACAACTACAAATTTTCTCTGTTGTTCCCCACATAACCTTCCTCAGAAGATGTTCCAACAATATCTGACTGGTCATAGAATGATTTTGATTGTGAACGCTCTTTCTTACTTTGTAGAAAGTTCATAAGATCTACCTCTATCCGAGGAGTGTACTGCTTTAGTGCTCTCCTCATTGCATTTTGTTCCTCCACAGATAAGCCAATAATAAAATTTAAGACAGCAGCAGAATCAAAATGGGTATAAACTGATATACTACCAGCTATAACTGTCTCTTTAAGCTTCAAGTTCTTGCCATTAACCAGAGGTGCCAACTTAACAAACCGCAATTTCAACAATCCACCACCACTAGAACCATCAGGATTTGTTGCATGTGCATTGAAGGAATTAATAGCAAATTCAATTACGGCAATTTTGGCTTTTGGTGACCGCTGCTCATCCAGTGAACGAAGAAAAGCAGGAAGCAATGAATCTATACCATATGTGTTACCAACTATTTCCGAGGTTGTTGAACAAGACTGCCCAACAAGCTCCTTTAAATCTATTAACCATGAGAAAACATGAGGCAAGATCCTCTCAAGAATACTTTCAAAAGGTTTTCTGAACGCTGGAATCATCTCAGTCAGTGTTGTAAAAGTTGCTTGAGCTACTTTATGATGTGGGTCATCTAAGTGCTGAAAAAATAGCTTCATAGTTTTTCTCAAAATTCTGGGTAACTTCTTGCATTTCTTTAGGACCTTGCTGTACTAAACTGTGGATAAAATTAAAAGCAGAAATCCTTACTGACCAATTGAAACTAAGACTCAGTCCCTCAGTTAGAGCTTCATTCAATGACATAGGACCATCTGAGTAGCTAGACATTTCTCCGATTTGAAGATGACTTTCCTCAAAACTATTTCTTCCACTTAAAGAGACCCTTCCAGGAGTATGCTTTCTCAAAAGTGGTCTCTGGAAATTCGGGATATAATTATTCTGGAGGTCTTTGTAAGCTGGATCTTTATAAGGTGTATCCAGCTACTGCCTATCATATTGCATATACGGAAACCTCCTGGTTGATTTAATATCAACAATATCTTCAATGCCCTCATGTGAGGACATAGTAACCCCTTTTGGCCGTGTGAGTGAGAGACAGGGTTGACAAGTGATAAAACATGCTGTACTACAAGAAACAATGAATGAAGCTACATGAAACCTGTGTCTCACCTTTGTTAAAAATAAAATTGTATCCAAATACCCAATAAGGGTATTTTTGTCTTTTATCATATAGTACAGTCCACTAAGGACTGAAATGTAATTTAACATTATAATAAATAAATAAACTGTCATACAGCTTAGGCACAACAATCATATTTATGGCTGTTGTTCACAACAGTAAAAAATATGACTGTTGGGCAGCAGTCCAACTAGACGTTGGACTGCCACCCAATGGAAGGCAGTCCAAAGAGCTGGACTGCCTCTCATGTGTTGGAGTGAGGCTCTATAAATAGAGCCTCACTCCCTTGTTATTCCTCAATGCTTTTAGAAGCATTTGAGGGTTTTCTCTAGAGTTTTTTCCCATCTTATAGGCTTGTATGCCTCTTGTGTTGTTTGGTATTTTTATCTCTTTTGAGATTGTATTTGGTCCATTAGTGACCAACTTTAAGTGAGTTTATTAAAGCCCTTTGTTGGCATTGTGTTTGTTTCCCTATTGTTCTATTGTACCTTGTTTCATTACATGGTATCAGAGCGAGGTTCTTGAAAGAAGGAGAATCTCGTGAAGGAAGTGTTCTTCGATCATTGATCATTCCCTATCTTCTCTAGTCTAAACTCAAGTATTCATTATGGGAGAAAGAGAGTTCGCCACCGTCATCACCTACAAACTCAATGAAAACAACTACTTGATGTGGGTGACGACTATGGAAAATCATATCAAAGGAAAAAATTTGTGGGGTTTTGTTAGTGGTTCTACTAGTGAACCACAACTCAAATTGACTAGAAGAGAAGGAGATCAAGTCAAAGCCTTGTCCGAAGAAGAAAAAGAAAAAGCCTTAGAAGAATTCCAAAATAAATTGGAAGATTGGGAGGCAAGCAATGCACAAATACTCTCATGGTTTATGAATACCATGGAGTTCAAGATCGCCACCAATATCATCAAATTCAAGAAGGCATGTGACGCATGGAGCTTTCTAAGAAGTACTTTTATCCACAAGGATATGGCTAGACTTTATTATCTCCAAGATAAGGTACGTAATTCAAAACAAGGAGATAAAAGTGTAAGAGATTTTTATGGTATTTTATCTCCTATTTGGGATGAATTAGCCATGTTGGAACCAAAATGGGAAGGTTCGGCTATTGATATGAGAATGACCCAAATCGAAAGAGAAAATCTTTTCTCCTTTCTTTATGGCCTTCGACCGAAATTTGAGCAAGTAAGATCTTCCTTACTTCATAGGACCACTTCTCCTTCTATAAGTGAGGCCCTTGCTCAAATTTGTCAAGAAGAGACAAGATTTGGAATGCACAAGTCTAATGATGAGGTCCTTGCCATGGCAAGGCCCAAAATTTTTGTGAAAAATATAAACCACCTCACTTTGAGAAGAAGTTCAATGGAGAAGAACACAATGGAGGAGGATACAAAGGAAAAATTATTTGTCATCATTGTACGGAACCCGGACATATAAGGCCAGAATGTCCTAAATTTAAAAAGGTGGCCGCCTTAAGTGAAGAACCTCAAGAATCAAGAAAAGGGGGCAGCTTCAATGAATTAAATCTTGCTCAAATAGCAGAAGCCGTCTCACAACTTCTTAAGGCTGCACCTTCTACATCCGGAGCTGCCATCTCTTCCTCGTCTCCTCCAGGTAAGACCTCTTGGATTCTAGACTCAGGTGCTTCTTTCCACATGACTCATAATGAGTCTCTATTATCTTATTGCACTAAATCATATTTTTCATGTGTGTCAACTGCCGATGGTACCTCTTTAAAAGTCAAAAGCTTAGGAAACCTTGATGATATTTCAAAAAAAATCTTTGTTCCAAAAGTAAGAGTCATTCCCAAACTGGATTTGAATTTTTTTTCGGTCTCTCAAATTGTTGACTATGGTTGTAAAGTATTCTTCTAATATAAGGCGTGTTGGGTGCAGGATCTCCAGTCAGGGAAGCTGATTAGGCAAGGCCATAGACGAGGAGACCTTTACTACATGGATTTCCTGTGTTTACCAAAATACTCGTTTTGTAATCATGTCAAAGACATTAATATAGATCTTAGGCATAAAAGATTAGGACACCCAAGTATATCCAAATTATCTCTTTTTCCATTTTTGGAAAAATTTTGTATGTGAAGATTGTATACTTGGAAAAATGCAAATGATACCTTTTGGGTCTAGAACCTCTGTGACACATAAAATTTTTGAATTAGTGCATTCGGATGTGTGGGGTCCCGCCCCTGTTATGTCAAAAGGTGGTTATTCATACTATGTTACATTTATAGATGATTTTAGTAGACATACTTGAATTTACTTTCTAAAACTCAAATCCGAAGTTTTTTCATGTTTTAAAAACTTTCATAATCTAGTTAAAAATCAATTTAAAACAAATATTAAAGTCTTCCGCTCCGACTCTTGGGGAGAGTTTCTTTCAAATGAATTTCAATTATATCTAAAAAATCATGGAATTGTGCATCAAAAATCATGCCCTAGGATACCTCAACAAAATGAGATTTCTGAAAGAAAACATCGTCATATCATTGAAACTACTAGAACCCTACTTATTTCAAAAGAAATTCCAAAGCAATTTTGGGCTGAAGCTGCCCTAACCGTAGTCTATCTGATAAATAGAATGCCTTCTCAAACTTTGGAAAACAAGTCTCCTATTGAAAAACTCTTTAAAATTTCTCCTGATTTAAAAAGGCTAAGGGTATTTGGTTGTAAATGCTTCGTGCTTCTTGAAAAATATAGCAAACTCTCTCCTAAAGCCATAAAATGCGTCTTTCTTGGTTATGCTGATAATAAAAAATGATATCGATGTTATGATAAAACAAATGATAAACTCTATGTTTCTAGAAATGTTACCTTTCTAGAAAATGACAGTGGATTTGATTTTGAAGTTCCTAAAAAAGAATCCAAGTATGCTTTCTTATTTGATTTGTTACCCAATAAAGGTATTAATAATGATATTGAAACCTTCGAGTCTATTAATGACTCAAGTAGTGAACCATCTCAAGATCTTCTTCAATACTCTAGACGAAATACTGGGGAGCATCCATGTGCCCTTGACAGATATAATCAATTAACAAATACTGAAGAAACTAGTGTTAGAAGGTCAGAACGAACACATAGGCCTCCAAGTAGGTTTGTCTCATATGAATCCTTCTTACCAAACTACATGGCATGTCTTCTAGCCATTCATTCCTATCATGAACCATCCAACTATAACGAGGCCAAAAATATAAACGAATGGGTTGAAGCCATGAAAATTGAATTAGATGCATTACACAAGGCTCACACTTGGGCAATTCAACCTCTTCCTATCGGAAAGAAGACAATAGGGTGTAGATGGGTGTTTAAAATTAAAACAAAAAGTGACGGGTCTCTTGAGAGATATAAAGCAAGACTTGTTGCAAAAGGATATTCTCAAGAATATGGTATAGATTATGAAGAAACCTTTACCCCAGTAGCTCGTATGACTACAGTTAGAACTCTAGTTGCTATAGCATCCATTCAAAAATGACCGATATATCAGTTAGATGTTAAAAATGCATTTTTGAACGAAAACTTAAATGAAGAAATATATATGGATCCTCCCCCTGGTCTGTCTATTAAAAAAGGCATGGTCCTTCGTCTTCAAAAAGCCCTATACGGGCTTAAACAAGCCCCTAAAGCATGGTATGATCGGTTCAGTGGTACGATATTAAAACTTGGATTTAAATTTTGTTACACTGACACTGCTCTTTTTGTGAGATCTACAGGTACCTCATTGATCATTCTTCTTTTGTATGTTGATGATATGATCATCACAGGGAATGATCAAACGAAAATTGAAGATATTAAAATTTTGCTTAAAAAATCTTTTGATATGACTGATCTTGGTTTTTTGAGATACTTTTTAGGAATTGAAGTAGCCTACTCACCAAGAGGATATATTTTATCTCAAATCAAGTTTGCAGCTGATATTGTTGAGCGTTAAGGAATCACGGACACAAAATATGCTGATACTCCTGAAGTAATAAATGCGAAAATGCGAGCTGAAGATGGAGTATTATTAGATGATCCAACCCCTTATCGACAACTTATTGGATCGTTGATGTACCTGTCCATTACAAGGCCAAATATTGCGCATGCCGTATATTCTGCAAGTCAATTTCAACATGCGCCCACAACCGTCCACATGAGTGCAGTATTAAGAATAGTTCAATATATCAAGAAAACTATATCTAAAGGACTATTCTTATCCTCTTTCTCATCTTTAAGTCTTATTTCTTACACTGATTCTGACTGGGGAGGAGATCCCAATAACCGTCACTCAACTACTGACTTTTGTATATTTTTAGGTGATTCTCTCATTTCTTGGCGATGCAAAAAACAACAGAAAGTGTCTTTATCCTCTACGGAAGCTGAGTACAGGGCAATGGCTACCACAACCACTGAAGTTGTGTGGATGAGAGCACTACTTTCCGATATGGGTGTTGATGTCTCAGAACCTTCAAAGCTATGCTGTGATAATAAAAGTGCCATCTATATAGCCAGCAATCACACATTTCACGAGCGAACAAAACACATTGAGATGGATTGTCACTATGTTCGCGAAGAATATTTGAAGGGGACCATTACATTGCCATATGTCCAGTCCGAATTTCAGATTGCAGACTTCTTCACCAAAGCTCTTCCACTACCTCAATTTTTGTATCTTCTTAGCAAACTTTCGGTGATTTCCCCATAAGTTTGAGGAGGAGTGTTAAAAATAAAATTGTATCCAAATACCCAATAAGGGTATTTTTGTCTTTTATCATATATTACAGTCCACTAGGGACTGAAATGTAATTTAACATTATAATAAATAAATAAACTGTCATACAGCTTAGGCACAACAGTCAAAATATGATTGTTGGGCACAACAATCAAAAATATGACTGTTGTGCACAACAGTCAAAATATGATTGTTATGCACAACAGTCAAAATATGACTGTTGGGCAGCAGTCCAACTAGACGTTGGACTGCCACCCAACAGTCATAATAATGATTGTTGGAAGGCAGTCCAAAGAGCTGGACTGCCTCCCATGTGTTGGAGTGAGGCTCTATAAATAGAGCCTCACTCCCTTGTTATTCCTCAATGCTTTTAGAAGCATTTGAGGGTTTTCTCTAGAGTTTTTTCCCATCTTATAGGCTTGTATGCCTCTTGTGTTGTTTGGTATTTTTATCTCTTTTGAGATTGTATTTGGTCCATTAGTGACCAACTTTAAGTGAGTTTATTAAAGCCCTTTGTTGGCATTGTGTTTGTTTCCCTATTGTTCTATTGTACCTTGTTTCATTACAACCTTATATGCATATAGATACATTTGAGAACGTTAAAGGAATATATGCACACGACAGTCCATTATCTATATCAGTCATGGGATCCAATATTTATCAAAAAAAACATTAAAAGAAAACACTTCTACTATTACTAAAATTTTTGTTTTAGAAGGTACAAAATTTTTAACAATGGTTGACAAATCTTTTTAATAAGATTTGGTGGACAAATAAGATGCCTAATGAGTGGAGGAAGAGTACTTTGGTGCCTCTATATAAGAATAAGGGTGATATACAAGATTGCACAAACTATCATGGTATAAAACTCATGAGTCATACTATGAAACTTTGGGAGAGGGTGATTGAGTCTAGGTTGAGGAAGATTGTCATGATATCGGAGAATCAATTTGGTTTTATGCCTGGAAGATCAACTATGGAAGCTATACATCTTCTTAGACAACTTATTGAGAGAAATAGAAAGAGGAACAAAGATTTGCATATGGTTTTTATTGATTTGGAGAAGGCTTACGATAGAGTACCTAGGGACGTTCTCTGGTGGACAATGATGAAGAAAGGTGTTTCTCTCAAGTACATTAGTATAATTAAAGATATGTATGAAGGAGTAGTAACCAATGTCCGCACTTGTGGAGGGGTGACAACCAATTTTCCTATAACGGTTGGGTTACATCAAGGATTTGCTTTAAGCCCTTTCCTATTTGCTATAGTGATGGATGAGCTTACAAGATCAATTCAAGAAAATATGCCGTGGTGTGCGTTGTTTGCTGATGATATTGTTTTGATTGATGAGTCTAGAGCTGGGGTTAATGCTAAGTTAGAATTATGGAGACAGACATTGGAAGCAAGAGGTTTTAAGTTGAGTAAGAGTAAGACAGAATACATGGAATGTCGATTTAGTAAGCAACGAAGTAGTGATGGGAGTGTAGTGAAGCTTGGTGAGCACGAAATACCGGTGGATGATTCTTTCAAATATTTGGGATCTATCATTCAAAAGTATGGAGAAATTGATGGATATGTAAATCATAGGATAAAGGTTGGGTGGATGAAATAGAAGAGTGCAACTGGAGTGTTGTGCGATCGTAGAATGCCATTGCGGTTGAAGGGAAAGTTTTATAAGACGACTATTAGGCCCGCTTTACTATATAGTACGGAATGTTGGGCTGCCAAGAGACATCATATTAAAAAAATGAGTGTAGCTGAGATGCGTATGCTGAGATGG
The DNA here is from genome assembly GCF_984573655.1 of Nuphar pumila. Taxonomy (NCBI): domain Eukaryota; kingdom Viridiplantae; phylum Streptophyta; class Magnoliopsida; order Nymphaeales; family Nymphaeaceae; genus Nuphar; species Nuphar pumila. The sequence continues at coordinate 98,499,960 of NC_143258.1, forward strand.
ATGTGTGGAAATACAATAAAAGATAAGATTCAGAACGAGGAGATACGTAAGAAGATAGGCGTTGCACCCATTGAAAATAAGATGAGAGAGAATCGTTTACGGTGGTTTGGACATATTCGACGAAGGCCTAATGATGCTCCAGTTAGAAGGATGGAGAAATAGGAAAATATATTAGTTAAAAGAGGTCGGGGTAGGCCTAGGAAGACATGGATGGAGGTGATAAGAAAGGATATGAATGCTTTGAACCTCATCGAGGACATGGCATTAGATAGAAATGAATGGAGGAGAAGGATTCATGTGGAAGACCCATAATGATTTTCTTTGTTGGTTCATATCGCCGACCCCAATTGTTTTGGGATGAAGGCGTAGTTGTTGTTGTTTGTTGTTGTAGAAGGTACAAAAATTTTCTCTTTTGAAAATGTGAAAAGAATAAAAGATAACACACATATGAAAGAGGATCCATGGATCTTCATCCATATATCATAAAGTGAACATATGGATTCACTCTTTAATCGTGGATTCACACCAAATATTGCATGGAAAGTCAAATCGGCATTCGATTTCTCACTCAATCCAAAAGAAAGAACTCGTACCTCAAAATCGATGCAGGGGCGAGTGTGCTCTGTTGCGCAAATATGCGGAAGTGTGAAAACTTATAAGGTTGTAGCCATACTAAAGAATAGAAAGGGACATGGGTACAACCCCGGTCCGCCTAACAATAGTAAGCGATGGGACAGGGGCGTAGCCCTTGTCCGCCATACTACTGGTAACCCTAAGAAGGGGGCAGTGGCAGGGCTTGCCCTGCCGACGGAGAGTAAGAGCGGCAGGGGCCGAGGCCCCTGTCATACCGAATCTGACGAGTGGCGGGGGCCTAAGGCCCCTGCTTATCGGAGAACAATGAACTAAGGCCCCTGCCTGACAAACCTCGAATGGCAGGGGCTGAGGCACCTGCTTGACAAAACTAAATTGACGGCAGGGGCCAAGGCCCATGCCTGACAGTAGCGGACGATAGGAGCCGAGGCCCCTGCCTGTCAGACATCGAATGGCAGGGGGCCTCGGCCCCTGCCTGAACAAGACGAACAACAGGGGCCTTGGCCCCTGCAGATGGACCTCGAAATTGCCTAACAAAAATGACGAAGTGGGAGGAAGAGCATGGCAGTGGCTGCCAGCCTTCCGACAACTCAAAGAAGGGGGAAAAAGGTGCGGCAGGGGGCCGCCGGCCTCCTGTCGACTTTTCGGCGACCACAAAAAGAGAGGGGGGGACAAGGAGCGATGGAGGGCGCGACAGGGTCGTCAGCCTCTTGCCGACCCTCCGTCAAACACGGGCTGAGAGAGAGGGAGGCAGGGCTTTGCCCTGCCTGTCGAAAGGCTTAGGTGGCAGCCAGCCATAGGCAAGGCCTCGCCCTGCCATCAACGAAACCGAGCGGCAGGGGCGGGACCCCCTGCAGGACAAATATCACGATCGGCAAGGGTCCAAGCCCTTTCCGAATGAGAGAAGAAGGAGAAGATAGAGGGAGAGGGTGTGTACCTTCGAGGTCGCCGGCACCGGCGATGGCGGTCGCGAGGATGTAGGGGTTCTCTCGCACGCCGAGAGCAAGAGACAAGGAGATGAGCACAGGGAGGGGAGGAGGAGGAAGGCACAGGCAATGGGTGCCTCCCCACCGTGCCTTTAACGAGAATCGGGGAGCCGAAAAGGGAAACCCCCAAAGGGGTTTTCTGTTTTCGCAAAAAGGATAGGGGAGCACAGCTGCGGCACAGGGGGAAAAGAAAGGTTTTTTTAAAACCCTAACCCCTGCGCTGCGGGTATTAACCCCAATGGGTCCGGGTCCAAGACTCGCGAACTTGCCACAGATCCGATGCTTATTAGGGTCCACGATTTGGACCCATACGAATCCAATTTCGGGTCTGAAATACCGTTTCATAATATATATATTTTGTATTTTAAAATTTGATATATATATATATATATTCAATAGGTCTATATGTATATGAGGTTATACGTATATATGGATCCTGGATCCGGAACTCGGATCCCAGGCCCAAATCAAACCATTTACGTATTAAAAGAATTTCCCATTAATAATAAAAAAATGTGGTTATTACACATATTCCGGAAAAGATGGGTCAAGCACATTAACTAAGAATGTCCCTCTCTTATTGTCTTTTATTTGAGAATGGATGCAATGGGGCATAGTGAAGTTTGGTTCCATACAGTTCTCTTTTAGTTCCATGAATAAAAAAGGCCTGCATTATATGCCTTCCGGAAGCATTTGCAGATTTTATATTCATTTAAAAGTTCTTTTTCTTTTCAACAATATTACTTTGATGATTTCTTTACTCTCTATTTTTGTTTGCTGATCGATGCGAGTTAGACACGTGAGTTAGATTTTTTTTTGAAGAATAGGACACAAAGACATAAATTTTTAATTTTTAGCTAATAACAATTTATTTTTTTATTTATGTCATAAACACTTCACTTAGCATGCATATCCCGTGCCAACATGACATGACACTTGACACTTTATGGACACTCCAAGGCACTTCATTGACACAGTCAAACCAGCTTCAAAGGTTGTCAATGTTGGGCCGTTAACTTCATCTATTTCCTTTTATGATCTTATTTACTTCACTGGAGTTACTTTTTTCTTTGAAAGTTTGTCATGGATTACATTATAATTCAATTCTGACTTAGTTTCATTATTTGTGCTCCAAATTATGGTGATTTAGAATTTCTGTTTTATACACACACACACACATGCATATACATATGTGTGTACAGCCATGTCTCGTGTCCTAACTTTCGAGAATTGTTGTATCGTACTAAGCACATCTGCATTTCCGTCCATGTGACATAGTTTTCGATGTTTTAATATATAAAATGTATTTTTTATTAAAATGTAATAAAAAATATTTAAAATTTATTAAAACATAATGTGTTCAGATTATGTCAGTGTTATAGCATGATCCATGCATTATAAGTGTTTGATAGCACATCAATCAATAAAGTTTTTACAGAATTTTTAAATGGAAAAGTTATTGTTTAAAAAAAAAGCTGGCTTAAATAATGTTATTGCGGGATGTAAGGGTAATGATTAGTTTTATGGACAGATTAGGAAGCTCCATGGACAACTTGATTTAACTCCTCAAGTTCTTCCTGTTTTGTTATACAACTATTAGTACCGTTAGGATGGTTAAGTTCTATTTTGCATTCATCTGTTGGTCAAACCATCAAAGTTTATCCGGCTTTCCTATATGATGTGCAGTTCTTTCTAATCCTTCTCACTGGTTACCTTAAAGGCTTTTGTTTGTTTTTCTGGCCACGCTGGATCCTTTACATGGTTTTCATAAGGGTGCCAGTTTTACTTGTGAAATGACAACCTGCTTGCAATCTACTTTTAAAAATTCATGCCAATGAATATTTTGCATTCAACTGAGGAGTTGTTGGGAGTGTTGATCTTCTTGGTAGTTTAAAATAGAGAACACTGAGATAATTTAAGAGTTTGCAACATTTAGTAGTTATATGTGATTGTTTTTTCTTCATTGAAATGTGGGCCCAAGCCCATTTACTGGTTTGATGCACAAGATATATGGGGATCCAACAATGCTCTACCATTATAATAAACAGCTCGTGACTACTGATATCTCTTTTGTGTACAAAACTAGTCCCAAGTTAAAAGAGATGGACCATGTTTTAGTTATGCATGTTGCTTGCTTCTGTCTGGCTATGAATTTGTACTTTTTCGTGCATGGGTAATGGATGATGATGTTTTCTTCCAGTTGTTCAAAGGTGCAAACTTGAATTAGAGAACCACAGAAACTGTGTAGTTCTCATGAAACTATCTCTGCATGAAGTCTTTTCCATATTATGGAGTATATTAAAAAAAATTGTGCAACAATTTGCTATGAATTATTTCTGAAAAAATTTATGTTCCACGGGAAGAGCGATGTTGATTTGAGCAAAATGACACAGATAAAGCTGGCTGATAGGCAATAGATGCTTCAGGTGATATAGTCTGTTTGAGTCTTTAAATTGTTGAAGAGTCTTTTTCATTTGCCATTATATCTTGATCAGATGTCTAGTGGCTGTGACTTTTGCAGTATAACACCCAATTGTGGATATTTTACTGAATGCTTGATTTGGAAACCGTAATATTTGTGTCAGCTTGGTTATATCTCAGCATAGTAAGTTCCAATAAGTGTAGAATTCTTGGAATTGGATCCTTCTTAAAGATACTTATGACAAGCTTCATCCATAAGATAGATATTTTAGTTTCAGCTCTTGCATTGACTTTGGTATATTTTTGTGGTTGTAAAATAGGATAGCAAATGACAAAACTATTTATGTTGATCACTAAGGAAATTCTCTAAATTATTTCTTCAGCTACAAAGCATTGGTTTTATTGTGACTACATGGATGTAACTGGATGTCACCAAGAATACTGTCTATTTTCTGAATTTTCTTTGACCTATTTCCAGATAATACATCCTTGTTGCGTAGGGTGAAGTATGATTGGAAATGGAGTGGTTGGAATACTGTCTGAGTCTTGTAACATATGGGAAAGGAGAGCTCCTCTTAATCCATCACATTGTGCTCGGCTTCTACATGGTGGCACAGCTAAAAGTGGAGTCAGTCGCATAATTGTACAACCATCCACAAAGCGCATCTACCATGATGCACAATATGAGGATGTTGGTTGTGAAATATCAGATGATCTGTCAGAATGTGGTCTCATATTGGGTATCAAGCAACCGAAGGTGTTAATGCAAAGCATGCTTTGAGGTGCTACAGATCTAATGAGAACAAATTGGCATCATCCTTTCTTTCATTTCTTGCAGATGGAGACAATTTTACCTGATAGAGCATATGCATTTTTTTCCCATACACACAAAGCTCAGATAGAAAATATGCCCATGTTAGACAAGGTGTATCTTTGGACTATTACCAATCATTTTATTTGATATTGTTTTTCATGTGTGTTAAATTGAACTCAAAACAACCTTGCGGATTTCTTGATATGCAGATTCTTGCAGAGCGGGCTACACTATTTGATTATGAGCTTATTGTGGGAGACAATGGGAAAAGGTTGTTGGCGTTTGGAAAGTATGCTGGAAGAGCTGGAATGGTAGACTTTTTAAGTGGACTTGGAAAAAGTGAGTATAAGTAACAATTCTTCATTGCTGACAAGATTTTTTTTTCTGATTATATTATGCATACAAGTGATTAGAACACGTATCAGTACTCTCCAGCTTTATAAAGAACGAGCCCAGCATAGTAATAGATATTGAGTTTCCTTGGAAATAACCAGATTTCTACTAATATCATAGTTCATATTTTTGTCCTTTATAAATTTTGAGATCTGGTTTCGGTGAAGGTGGTGCACTCTGATCATAAAGATAGATAATTCCCAAAATATGGAGTACCAAAAGAAGCAGTGGGGATGAATTTCGGCATCTGACAACAGCTTAAATATAGGAACCAAATGCAGACAGTTGTTTTCAAGGAAATGAAATGCAGACTACTTCATGTTATGAGTTTTCAAATCTCTACTCTGTCAAGTGTTTGACAACTTCTTTGTTGTTTTCAGGATATCTGAATCTTGGATATTCGACACCTTTCCTTTCTCTTGGAGCGTCTTATACTTATCCTACCTTATCTGCTGCAAAGGCTGCAGTTATTGCTGTGGGTGAAGAAATTTCAACATTTGGACTTCCCTCTGGGATTACTCCTATAATCTTTGTTTTCACAGGTTCTGGAAATGGTAAGAACTGAGAAGTGTAAAAGATATTGTTTGTAGAAAATTATGTTTTTCCTACTTAACGTAAGTGGATTATGGATGACTTTTTTTTTACCCTAGCGACCATTTGTTGATTCCGTTATATAGGAAGAACCAGGAATAATTTTGTACCATGCTATATATTTGAACTTCATAGGAAGGAACAAAGTGATCTTTTATTTTTTTCATTGTGTTTTGCTAGAAAGCTTTTCATAGGTTCAAACTAAGTTTGGTATTTAACACACAAGGAGTTGTATCTCAAGAAATTGACAATGGACCTCATTAAGTGGGTCCCAATCCAGATCATTGTGACAAACAAGTTACCATTAGTAAGGTTGCCAAAGGTGTTGCAGCATGATATCAATGAATTCAATCAAGAAGGAAAGCTGCAGCTAAGCAAACAAAATCAGAAACCATGTGATATCAATGAATTCAATCGAGATGGAAAGCTGTATCTAAGCAAGCAAAATAAAAAACCATGTGATATCCTGCAGCTAAGAAAATCAGATGAGAAACCATATGAGATCTCTCAAAGTGGTAGGATAAGCTCAAAATGTTGACAGATAAAAATGAGAGGACGTGTGGATAAGGCAAACCTGAATTCATGCCTACAATTGAGATGAAAATTGTATTTATTCATGATTGAATAATAGAAAGGTGTGTGAAAGGACTTTACCGTGGATGTAGGTTCATTAGAACTGAACCACACAACCTGTTTTGTTTGTGTGATTGTGTTTGCATTTCTGTAAGTCAAGTTTCTTGATGGTAGATATGGAAACTATGGCACCCAGACACTCCATTTTTCCCTCCGTACCAGTGTCAATGCCCCGACACGGCATTTTACCCTCCGTACATACAAGTTTGTATTCAATTTATAATTTATAATTATATTTTCAGTTTATAACTTCATATTTTCAGTATATAATATATACTTTAGATATAGCATATATATTCAGATTATATTCAGTTTATTTTGAATTTATTTTGTATTTATGTGATATTTAATAAATATATGTATATATATAGCTGTGTCTTCATACCCACATTTTTTGAAATTGCTGTGTCGTACCCTCCATATCCGTACCCGTACCCAGGTGACATAGTGTGGAAAACACAGAAATTTAATGATGGGAAATATTGTTTGAAACTGTAGTTTTGTACTAGAGTAGGTAAATGGATATTCTTACCTTGAATTTCTTGATACTATGGACTATTGATTAGCACAGTCCCCCATCAGGAAACCGTACAACCAATAATGTGGTGCATAATCTGGATTCTTCTATCCATCATCATCAGCGTCTGGACAGTCATAGGACAATCATGAGTTATTTGTATTTTCTAAATCTTTTGTTTTCATTCAGCAGAAAAAAATGTGAATAGAATTTAGCCTGTTGGATTTTATTTCAAGTCTAAAGAAGAGATAGAAGTCTTTATGAAGAATCCCAAGAAGTCCATTTTCTCATAACTATTAAATATTATAATTTCTCATCTTTTCTACTGTTCTCTGTGATCCAGCAGAGCTTTCCTAATGAACAATATAATGCTTTATATGTGCAGAATGCTTTATCATAAGATTCCTTATTAATGGTTAGAAAGTACAGTGGTGCTATTAGAAGAGATTGTTTCAGTTCTTAATAGTTCATGACTTCTTTGAAATCTGTTTGTTGTCGATTCACAACTTTATCACCGTATATTTTTAATTTTTTTACCACCATTACTGTTCAAAATTTTAGTGATCAGATCATGATTTGGTATTGTTTTAACATGCGACATTATCTCTTACATATTTAATATATTTTGCTACATTTTAGTTTCTCAAGGTGCACAGGAAATTTTTAATCTGTTGCCTCACACATTTGTGGATCCTTCAAAGCTTCCAGAGCTTTTTAAAATGGTAATTGTGTATGTAAATTTTCTTTGTTATTTTTATCTTCTCTTGTTAATTTAGAAAAAGTTCTATTTCATATTCTTCTCACACCTGTCAATTATAGTATGACATGCCATCTAGTGTAATACCTTCCTATTTAGGGAACTTCAGATGGATCTTTTTGTTTATCCTTGGATTCATGAATGATGGATGTATTGATTTAAAAAATGGGAAACGTGAGAAATTCATACATGCGATCTTCGGTACAGGGTTATTTGTTGTGAGGATGTGTATTTTGAAAAGTCAATCAGTCAAGTTTCCATTGAGAGAGGGATGTGGCAGAGAACAATACGAACCTTTATTCTAGAGAATGTCTGTCTGTTAGTGGATCTTTCATAGTTTCAAAGCTTTGTCTTCCTTGCATAATTAATCAGGACATTTTGATAGTTCAAAATATTAGAACCCGGGTTACCGGAAATGCTCTAGGAGGATGGGAAACACATTACTTGGGAAACCGACAGTTAAAACTACATTTGTGAAATGTTTGAGAAACACTAAAAAATTATGAGAAATGTGTTTCCCATACTGTGGAAAACATGTTGCGCACCTTAAGGGGGCGTTTGATAGTGAAACTTTTGGTTATTGTGTGGGGCCCACACACCCTATCAAACAGGGAAGAAAAAACTCCTTGCTTTTTATTGTTGGGAGGTTTTTCTTCCTGTATTTTTTAGGAGAAAGTCTCCTGGGGTACCCAGTGACTTCCCGCCCCCGCCCCCGCCCCAGATAAAGTTGATCGATATAACTTTATCTTGCAATTAAGGGAAACACATTTTCTTTTTTTGGGAAACGTGCTTCCCTTTTGTAGGCTACAAATTTCTCATGTTTGATTTTATTGTATTGTGTTATTAAGGCTTTTCTTCTTAAATGTTTCCCATTCATGTCCCAGTCATTTTTCCCCATTTCTTGTTTCACATGCACCTGACAGACCTCGTTTCCCTTTTCCATTTCCTTCTTGGCAACCTTTGCTGAAACTGTAGCCATTAACATTTTTGTATAGGAGCAAATTTGTAGTCATTAACATTTTTGATTAGGAGCAAATTTGTAGTCATTAACATTTTTGATTAGGAGCAAATTTGTCTGTTTATGCTTATAGCCTATTTTTGTTATTACTTGTATTTCTAGGGTATTTTTATTCTTTACTTCATGTAATATAGCCAAGGCAATGAAGTTATAGGTTTTAACACTAAGTATTCTTATCTCTGTCTCTTTTTACTCCTATATTGCATAGTTCTGTTATTACTTGCACGTTTTAGGGGTATTTTTGTTGAGATGTTCTTTACTTCATATAATATACTCAAAGTAATGAAGTGATGAGTAAGTTTTGATGCCCTAATTATTCTGAAGAGAATGATCAAGCATTTTTAACAATGGTAATATCCCAAAGATTTTCAATAAGGTGTACTATCAGTAAATGGTCTTTTTCAAAAGAAACATATTTTATGCAAAACTACTTCTGGTACACTTTATAGGATGTGTGGAAAAGAATGCTACACTAGTGTGACCTTCTTGGGCACCTAACTTCCTTTTCATTTTCTATTTTAGAGAGTATAAGTTTAGGTTCTCTTTCGGTGCCATCAATCAAACCCCATAGACCCTTTTTCCATATTTTATGTCTCACTATGGATGCCCACATCACATAGTTAGTATCGTTGAGTCTTACAGAAATGGAGACGACTACTTCTATTTCGTCTTACAATAATGAGAGATAAAAAGAAAGAGAGAGAAGAGATGAGATGAGAAGACAACAAGAATGCTGTTGAAGAAAAACTTTGATGGTGTGCTTCCCAATACAACGATCTCACAAACCGATGCTCCATCAATGTCACAAACCTCCTCTTGGTCTTTTCAAATGAGTCACAAACCAAAAGGTATCAAAGCTCTAATACCATGTAATGAAACAAGAACAAGAGCAACCAAGTGCCTCTTATGAGCTTACAAGAACACAACCACACCACAATAGACCACTAATGGGTCAATGCATATCACCCACACAAGGGTCAAGAGAGAAGAAATAAATGCTCTTTGTATTACAAATGCTTGAGAAAACATTGATGAGATAAAAGGGGAGAACCCCTATTCATAACAAGAGAAAGGGAGAAGGGGGCAGCCCAACGGTCACATTCCAACAGCTAGTTGGAGCTGTCCGTGTTATGTACAGAGAAAAGCTAAAAAATAAAAACAAAAAAATAAAAAACACAGTCAGCCCCTAATGGGCTGACGACTATTACAAAGTAAAATGACCGAAATACCCCTCGATGGGTATTTCGGTTTATATATATGTATTAATATATACATATAGATATAGATAATGCACATACATATATTAGATACACAATCTTAACAGCCTTCCTAGGAAGACTAATAGTGAACACTACAGGTGGCAGAAAGAAATGCAGAAGCTTTTAGCAGAATGATAAAAAATGCACACAACACTAATCGTATGTATGCTCCATTAGGAATCTTATCTCTACCTGTGGTGCCCATTTAGGGAATGCATTGTGAAAATGGGTTGGTACAGTATTTTAATTAGTATTTAAATTTAATTTTATAGATTATTGTTGCAGAGTTTGGTGCTTATTTTGTTACATATTGAATCTACTCGCTTTCTTCAAGGGAAGTTGTGAATCAACATGACCAAATGGCTTTATATGATGCTTAAAAATCCAGTAGATGATTTGAATGTCTCTGAAATTTGCTTAGTCCAGTGCTGTACCAGGATGTCAAGACTAATCCACTGTCAAAAGTCTTGTATGAGGAGCGCACCATGCTGACATAATCTCCAAACTTGAAACGTATTCTAAGATATATGAAGTGGGGCATGCAACTATGTTTTTGCTAATGAACAACAAATTTCTATCCTCGTAAGAAACTTCAGGAAATAAAAATTCTGTTGCACTGCAACATTAGTACTTGTTGATTGTAAGCTATTAAGAAAACTCAGGAAATAAAACTTTGTTGCATTAGTTGAGATTATTGAATATATTGTGAATGTAATTCTAGGACTCTGCTTGCATATACTTGAAAATGGACAGACAAATGATTTGCTCTTGTACATTTCCAAAGTCAATAATGAAGCCCATGAAATAATTAATCATATAATATGAAATGCTTAGGGTTCTTTTTATGACATTGAGATTTGTGAGAAATGAAGTGTACTGAATTTTGTTTTTGTCAGTCTTCTTATGAAGGTTGGGAGATTTTATGTGTTTCAATCATAATTTTATGAATAAATCAGACATAACCTAGACGTTTATGAGGTGCAAGAGTAAAGATGTACTCTTATTCTTTGTTTGTGGTATAAGTTAATTTTTCCTTTGCCTTATTTATGTCTGTTCTTATGATCTTATGAGCAGTCTTATTGACCATATTCAACTAGTCTCATTGCATATTGTTTTTCTTTTAGGATGATAATACTGCTCGACAGTCGCATGCATCAAAGAGAAGCTTCCAATTATATGGCTGTGTTGTAACCTGTAAAGACATTGTTGCAACCAAAGACCCATCAAAATCCTTTGACAAAGTAATCTGTCTCATCCACTCTCTTAGTTGATATCCATCTTAAGAATGGATTCCCTCAGCATGTTAATATGTGACTTATTGACCTCTTGTAACTGTTGCTGACTCTCTCTATAGTTGCCAATATTTCCAAGTGACATTTTGCTCGTGATTATTTTGATTACTTAGCTTGCTGCTTCTACATATGATGTGGCATCATACTAATCTATCTTACTCTTCTATAGGCTGATTATTATGCACATCCAGACCACTACAATCCTATTTTCCATGAAAGAATAGCTCCTTACACATCTGTGATAGGTATGTGAAAAGGTGATCAAGCTAAAAATATAAATTATATAAGGGGTAATTTTGTTAAAGCAACTTGACTCCTATGTTGTATTCTACCAATCTTTACATGTGAATATTTCTATTTACTTGGAATGTGCTTATTGGCGCTTTAATTATTGATGATACTTTAGAATCTCATGGGAAAATATAATAATTTCATAGGTGATAAAAACTCTGACAAGTTCATGTTAAATTATTGGCAAATGTGCATATGACAATGTTAGGTGTACAAGGGAATTTTCACCATTTTACACATGCAAGATAGTTTTGTTATTGCACACATGGGTAGGAGCATGTCGCGAAGTGGCATAGAACCCAAGACACTGCCAAATTGAAAACGAAAGGGACTAAATGCATAAAAATAAATCATTTAGCCAAATACAATGAACAACATATTTGTACATTTGCAAGGACACCAAGAAATAAAATAAAATAAAAAAATTTATTAATGATAAAAATATACAAAATTTATAGTACAACTTCACTGAAAAACACTCATGCCCACATTCACTTTTACACACATCCTCTCAATTGCACCACAAAAATAATGAGCAATATATAGAGGATGGCACCTAATGACTAGTTGGTCATTCAAAAAAATAACCAACAAAACAGAAAATAAAAAATACAAAAATCCCAATGGCTAGTCAAACATGCTGTTAGAGTAAATCCCAATGCCAATGGTTAGTTGGTCATTCAAAAAAATGACCAAAAAACGTAAAATAAAAAATTTAAAAATAAAATAATTTGTCATTTTAATAATGACCAAAAAATAAATAAAAAAACTAATCTAACTTAAAGTATAAATTAAGCATACTTAACCTAAATCCTAAAAGATACACATAAAACATACCTAAATTGAAGACTAAATATACAAAAAGTATACCTTTGGTATACCTTGAATACAAGGATAAATAAAACAAAAAGAAATAGAAAATAAATACCTATAAGTACACTTAGCATACTTAGGTATGACCACAACCTAACATACATATTAACACTCCCCCTCAAACTTACGGTGAACCACCGAAAGTTTGCAAAACAAGACATAGATAGAAACAAAACATGAATGCCACCATTTACAATAAGGTCTTCAAGAGCTTCCGGATAATTAGAACTTCAAACCTTCAATGGAACTTAGCTCAATCCATATCTCCTCTTAGAACCTGTAGACAGAGACAAAGAGAACTAAAAGAATAATCATTACAATATATATATATATATAGTGATCTAAATTACACATGCTAAATGAGTTTGTTTGGCTTTCCTGTGTTTTTTTATGATTCTGACCCCATAGATGCGTTCAGCATGGTGGATTTACAAGAAATTGACACCCTGATAATGTGTTTTCGGTGAAAAAGCAATAGGTGAAGCCTAAAAAATTTATAATGATTTGCGATCGTTGATTTTTTGAACCTTATAATAACCCACCCATGTGTTGGATTCAAACACTTCATGCGAGCTGATCTCTATAAAATCAAGTACTTAGATCACATTTGTACAGTTAGAATTTAAAAATAAATCAAAAGAAGGCCAAAAAATCCATTAGCATGTTCACATCACTCTAGATATATGTATGTATCTATCTATCGTAAAGAATCTCACAAATAATCAAGTTTACTAAGAACTTGACAAGATTATCCACTCGTTAAATGCACTAAGGCATAAATATCATCAAATGCACTAAGGCACAAGACACATGAAATACCGATCTTTATTGAGAATAAATCTCACTACAAAGTTACAATTTACAATGGGGTAATGACCCAATATTTATAGATTGGGAGAAAAGCAAGTAGCCATTGGGTTACCTCCCAATGGCTGGTCAAATAGTCAAACATTGACTTTTAACATTGACTAAAAAATAAAAAGAAAGAAAATGAAAAATATAAAAATGGGAATTACAAAAATGAATTTCATTTACATACTTTATATATATATATATATATATATAACATGTGAATTTCTAACATGTATATGTATTAAACACCCAAATAAAGGAAAACACTAAAAATAACCATTAAGAATCCTTATAAAACATTTTTAAGAGACACGTGAACAAGAAAGACCAAGAAATGAAACCAACCATAATAATATTGGACCTACAACATTAATATGGCCAAGCAAACACATAAAGACATAATAGAATATTACATGAACAATCTAATATTTATAGAAAAGAAATAAATGAGCTATATTTTGAAATCTCCCTCCATAGAAAACAATTTTTGTAATATCGTGTGTTTTTCTATGGTTTTTACATTCAAAAACTGTGAAATTTTGGCTAAGTATTTTATGAGATTGATAGAAATCATGAAAAATATCCTCAAATATAGGTGACGTCAACTGGGTCTGGGCATGGCCAAGGGCCTACAAGACCTAGTTGAGACGAATAATATTTGAGAAAATTTTCATTTTTAGCCTTTAAATTTGAGCAAAATTCATGTTAAATTCAGGCAAAATTTGGAGGTAAAAATCAGGTAAGTATGTTGTTAGATACGCCTCGTAATTCTGAGAACATTGGTATTTTGTTTTTCTGAAATCGGATTACGGTTGGTTCGAAAATCGTGTTTTTTTAAAAATGACCCGCCTATTTTTATCTTTTTTTGGATTGGATCGGATCGGATCGGATCCGAGTTGATATGGATCTTGACATAGATCATGACCCATATTAACCAGAATCTGGTCCAGGTTGGATCCATATGGATTTTGGATATGGATTTGGATCTTGGATATGGATTCGGATATGAAATCCAAGTATATCCAATTTAAAACTTTAAAATCATTTTAAAGGTTAAGTTGAGCAAGAATTCCACTATGAGAGGACTTCCAGAGGGGGGCGTCACCCTCTAGAATATTCTTAAAATTTATTTTTTAATAATTAAATATTAAATAATTAATAAAATATAATAATTAATTAAATTTCAAATATTATTTATTTAGATAAGGTGGAGTTCTACATGAAGTAGAACTCTACCTAGATAGGTTCTCTAGAGGGGGCATCACCCTATAGATAAACCTCTAATTAATTAATATAAAAAAAAGATAATAAGAGGATAATAAGGAGAGGTTAGAGAGATGGGGTTTTACCTTTTGTAGAACTCTACCCTCTATAGGATAAAAACTCTAGAGGGGGTATCACCCTCTAGAGGAATCTTTTAGAGATAAAACAAAAATAAAATAAAATTTCTAGAAAGATTATATAAAGGGTTGGATTTCCCTCTCTCTAGAATCAATATTCTAGAGAGAGAGGGAGCCCAACTCGTGGGAGAGAGAAAAAGAGAGAGAGAGGGAAAAGAAAGAAAGAAAGAAAGAAGAAAAAAAAGATAGGAAGGAAGAAGAAGAAAGGAGGAATCCATCATTCTCACCAAGAATCGGACGATTTTTCGATCCTTCTACTCTTCCAAAATAAGGTATGAGGTTTTCTCTAACTCTTATGGGAAGAAAAGGGTGTAAATCGGGTTTGATGTATACATGTTAGAGTAAAAAGGGAAATATGGAATTAAATACAAAATATATATAAATATGTATAATGTCTATCATATATATATATTGATTGAATCCTTAGTGATAATCGATTTCCCTATGTGCGCAAATGTGGAAATATATGTAAATATATTTCTAGATTTGTCGATACTCATGATTTTAATTTTTACATGAGAAAAAATAATAAAGGAAGCATGTAGATAGATCTTTTATTTGATATTTTGTTTATGCTCATGTGACATGGCATGTAATCTATGGTTACCAAGTGTATTCTTGCTGAATATATATACAACAACAACAACTACGCCTTCATCCCAAAACAATTGGGATCGGCGATATGAACCAAAAAAGAAAATCATTTTGGGTCTTCCACATGAATCCTTCTCCTCCAATCATTTCTATCCAATGCCATGTCCTCGGTGAGATTCAAAGTATTCATATCCTTTCCTATCATCTCCATCCAAGTCTTCTTAGGCCTACCCCGACCTCTTTTAAGTTTTAACCAATATATTTTCCCATTTCTCCATCCTTCTAACTGGAGCATCATTAGGCCTTCGCCGAATATGTCCAAACCACCGTAAATGATTCTCTCTCATCTTATTTTCAATGGATGCAATGCCTACCTTCTTACGTATCTCCTCGTTTCGAATCTTATCTTTTATTGTATTTCCACACATCCATCTAAGCATACGCATCTCAGCTACACTCATTTTTTGAATATGATGTCTCTTGGCAGTCCAACATTTCGTACCATATAGTAAAGTGGGCCTAATTGTCGTCCTATAAAACTTTCCCTTATATATATAGTGTAGGTGTGGTTTTGGATTTGGATACAAATCCAAATCCATTTTAAAAATCTATTTCTACGTTAAATTGCATTGGATTGAGATTGGATTGGATCCAATTCCAATTCAATGCAATTGTGTTGTATTTAGATATTGGTTGGGTCCGTTTGGACCCAAACCCAAAGCTATTCAATGTGAGACTCATTTTGGGTTTTGTTCGGATCTTGGATCCAACATGACCAATCCAATCTGAAATAACAACACCCAAATGATATATATATATTAAATAAATATGTAATTAGATTGAGTTGGGTCCAAATGGGCCCAACCCAATCCGACCTCATTAACCGATTTCCCCTCTCTTAAGATGGTTTGGATCAAGGTTCGACCCACTTAGATTCAACCCAGATCCAAACACTCTAACCGACCCTCTTAAAACAAAGGGTTTAGATCGAGGTTGGATCCAACCCTAATCCAGACACTAGCCGACCTCCACCCCCGACTCTTCCTCTTCATGACAGTCTCTCTCTCGTTCACTCCTCTCTATGTTTATCCCCACACTCCCTCTCATATTCCTCTCTCTCTCTCCCTCTCTCTGCTCTGCCTACTCCACTACCACCACCAAGAGCGTCGTCGTCGCCGCCCACTGCGCAGGTGAGTCCCCTCCTCCCTTTCTTCTTCTTCTTCTACTTTTCTTTTTTTTGCCGTTGGCGACAATTGTAGGGTGAGCTTACGCGGACTGTTTGCCTCGCAGAGAGACGAGCAGAGAATGAGGGCCCTCGATATTAACCCTAATTTTCAGTCAAATGGGGGCTTCGACCCCCATTTGACAAAAAATTTGAGGCGTGTACCCCTCACTTTGAGGCGCGCCTCGCCCCGAGGCGTATGCCTCAAAGCGTATGAGGCGTACGCCTTAGGGTATTTACGCTTTTATGCTGCGCCTCAAGGCACAAAGGCCCTCGCCTTGAGGCGAGGCATGCTTTTTGCCCCTTGAGGCGTGTTTTTAATAACACTGGTCGGCGCACAAATGCTTCGACCCATCATGCTTCGCCTGAAACAGCACGGGCGCTTCAAAGGGAGCTTTGGATGGTTGGATGATCCCTGCTTCGAGCATATCATCTAATTGTTTGCATAATTCCTGCAGCTCAGGAATTGCCATGCGATAAGGAGCCATTGCGGGTCGCTGTGCACCTGGCATTAGCTTAATTTGGTGGTCTACCTCACGCCTCAGAGGTAGGTTCTTCGGCAGTTCGGCAAATATAACATCGCCAAACTCCTTCAATACTAGCGCTAAGGCCTTTGGGACATCTGTGGCTTCTTTCGCCTCGCCTGTAGCACGGATTGTGACAAGAAAAGTCTGGTCACCGCTTTTCATGGGTTGGATCCACTTCATGGATCCAGACTTAGGTCTTAATGGTTTCATGTGCTCTGGATCTCCTCAGAGTTCCATTCTTTCTGAAATATTATGGACCTGGATCAAGTCTACTAAATGAATTCGAGTCCTTGTTATATGCTTTATAAGCTCGGATCCATACTGGATCCGAACATAATAAACTCAGAGATTCAGTAAATCTCGTGAGTGTCAAAGGTACCCTCAAAACTGGGTTTCATGGATGTCGATTTGTGTGGATCTTCTACCAAGATCCAGATCCATAAAGTGTTTGATTACGCTCCAAACCTTTTTAACATCCAAAAGTTCATTGATTTATTCATGGTCGATGAATTTCATAAAAATACTGGAAATGAACACAGAAATTTTGTGGACTTTACACTTCCTCTTATTGATCATGTTCCTTAGCTATTAGCTTGCCTTTTTTTTTTCCTAAATTGGCAGTGAAGTGGTAATTTTCTATTATTCTTTGGTTAGTAAATTAGTTTTAAACAAGTCATGTAATTGATGGGATGTACAAGGTGGAGAGTCTTCATCTTCTTACCTAGTCTATGTCCATTTAGGTACCCTCAAAACTGGGTTTCATGGATGTCGATTTGTGTAGATCTTCTATGAAGATCCAGATCCATAAAGTGTTTGATTAAGCTCCAAACCTTTTTAACATCCAAAAGTTCATTGGTTTATTCATGGTCGATGAATTTCATAAAAATACTGGAAATGAACACAGAAATTTTGTGGACTTTACACTTCCTCTTATTGATCATGTTCCTTAGCTATTAGCTTGCCTTTTTTTTTTCCTAAATTGGCAGTGAAGTGGTAATTTTCTATTATTCTTTGGTTAGTAAATTAGTTTTAAACAAGTCATGTAATTGATGGGATGTACAAGGTGGAGAGTCTTCATCTTCTTACCTAGTCTATGTCCATTTATCTTCTCAGGCTGAATTCATCATGTATTCTGACCATCAACCTAAGATTGCACTATGGCCGTGTTCATTCGGTTGACTTTTCTATTTTGAGCCATTATTTGCAATGGTATATTTTGGGTTCAAGTGCTATTGGTATATTTTGAGCTCTTACAGTAATGATACTAATAAACCCTCTTGTGATCATTGCAAGATGTCTAAGAACGTCCTTTTTCTATCATTAAGTTTATGCTTACTTCATTCTTTGCCTTATATCCATCCAAATGTATATTGCCTACTTTTTGAAGCATCAGTTGAGAAACAGTTGTTCTTACTATTGTATGGGATTAATGGATGGAACATGCACAACAGTAGTTTAGTGATTTTTTTGAAGTTTTGAATTCTGACAGTTTCTAGCATTAAATTTGGTTCATTTTAGGGCGGATTTCAAGTGTCGGGGATGAAGGGAAATTATGTGGCAATTGTTCCTCCTAGTTGCCAAAAATTTATAATTTGGCATATTTTACATGTTTATTGCATGATTTTGGCCCCATGCATCAAGGACATACAAATAAAGTTGCTAAATATTTAAACTCAATATTTTGATATTTTTCACAGACTTTGCATTCCAAACAAATGACTTGAAATTATACCTAATATAATGATGAAAAGATTTTATGACTCTAGGTAATTTAACCCACACCAAATATAATCATCAGTCCTATTGCAGGAACATCCTTTAAACTCTCTCTCTCTCTCTCTCTCTCTCTCTCTCTCTCTCTCTCTCTCTCTCTTTCTCTAGGCACAAACACACGCATATATATTTATCTATATGCCTCAACAAAAAATTTGGTGGACCAAACTGGAACTTTTACTAACCTTCAAATCTGAACAGATCTAATGGTCAGGGATGGCCTTTTCAAAAGGGACCAAAAGTAGAAATTGTAGGTTCCACGCTTCTTTTCTCTTTCCCTTGTTTTGGGTCTCTCTCTCTCTCCAGCAAACATCAACCCACAAACCCACCCCTCCCAACCTCTCATGAACAGCCAGACATTGATGCTTTCCCTGCTCACATTGTCATGGACACCACCCTGCCACCTGTCTCTCTCATTGGCAAGCACTAAGGGAAAGTATTGTGAATCATTAGGTGACAATCATGCTTTGACGAAACCATAAAGGTGGCTGTGAATTTTTATTTGTCCTTTGACATTTGTGTATAATGCCACCATTTAAGTTCTTATGCATTTCTTTTTGCCCATCTTTATTTCATGAAGTAAAAAGACAGCTTGTCAAAGAGTACTATACAAATTATTGATTTGTCAGTTGAATATGGTAGCTGAACTGGTGCTATGTTACACGAGTACAGCTTGAATTGCAAGCACCATTGGTGGTATCCTTTCTCTAATTAGTGCTTCGCCAAAGTGGTAAGATGAAGGTGGTAAAATTTCCATGGCCACTACAAACCAGTGCACTCCAAGGACAGATGTTGTTTCCTTTGGTTTGTATGATGGAAAACACTAAACATGGAGGACCTGAATTTGATGCCTTTATTTATGTTTAAACATGTATCTGTTGGTACATATCAATTTATTATTTCCTTTCATTTTGTTTTCAGGACAGTGTTTTTCTAAAGGGATATAAAACCCTTCTTTTTGCTGAGCATTCTAATTTATGATTGCATTTAAGCTGTTTCTTGAGGACTTCTTTCGGTGTGGTTTTATTTATATAACTAATGTATCTATTTTTTGGTTGTGTTCCATGTTTGTTACACTTGACCAACTTTTATGTTTATGACTGATGCACCTGGCATGGGTCAGGCTCCTACTGGATCTTTTCATTGGCAAAGCTCTGTTACTAGGGATACAAATGGGTCGGATCCAGGATGAAGTTTTTGTAATTTTTGGCTGTTCCTGATCCGATTCTGATCCGAATCCCCATGTATCTGGCTGTTCCAGATCCGAACCGTTTGTATGCCTATCTCTTACACATATAATAGATAATGTCATTTGTGAGATATGGTGATTATGTTTGTAAACTTTTCATATTGCAGTCAATTGCATGTATTGGGAGAAGAGATTTCCTCGACTGCTAAGCACTGAACAGTTCCAAGATCTAATGCGAAAAAGTAGCCCACTTGTTGGAATTTGTGACATCACATGTGATATCAGTGGTTCAATTGAATTTATTGATCAAACCACTTCAATAGAGAATCCTTTCTTCAGGTATCGTACAGCCATGTGTAGTTAAAGAATGCAGTAGCCTATATTTTGGACATGTATTTAGTTTTCAATTTTTGAATAAATTTTCTGTTGTTTGCACATGAGTTGATCTTGATAATATCCATTTTTTTCAACTGAGGCATGAATGTTGTAAATTTTCATTTATTTTGTGCATATATTTCCCTTTCATCATTTGCATTGGAAACTTTGTTGAGTACATCTTTGCAGAAGTTATTATGGGTCTTTTTCTCATTTTCGAAAAGGCTTATGATCTACTTAATTTTGGGTTGCAGTAGCAGATCATACCTGTTTGATTTTTTCATTAAGAGTTACTTGTCTTTCTTTCAGTGCTCCAGTATATGAATTTCATTTATGATACCTTGTAAGTGCAACATAGAAAGTGCAGGGGACTGAATTATGAAAATGAGTGCTTTCCAACCTTGCATGGTGAATGTTGGAGAGCCTGTTGCTGATATTTTCAAACATCAACTTTGTGAGGCCTGCAGTGCCATCTCAATGCTGGCATTTGGGTGCCCCATTGCATGCCCTTATATGTGAGCATAATTTTGCATTAAGATTACATGTGGCCTCACCCATTCACATCAATGTGAAAATAGACACATTTTCATAGCTAGGTTAAGGATGTAATTGTATGCTAGTCTTCAGTGATACGAATTCCCCAACATGCCACCACCTTATGTATTTGGAAATTGGGATTTGTGATGCTGATATTTGCAACTACAATAACTACAGTACATATTTTGATCAAGACGTGTTCATGGCACTGCAAGTCATCAAGCATATCAAGAACACTAAAAGGAAACACTAAGACTAAGCATCATCACTTGGAGAAATTACTATTGTTGTCTACCACCATAGATAACCCATTTTGGATGATTCTTTGTCTCAACAATAAAGGGTGATTTTAGAACTTGTAATACTTTATAAACAAATTTTATTGTCTATATTGCTTGGGTGCATTTTCAGATTATCTTATTTTGAATAAAGCATCCTTATTTGGTTGGTGTACTGTATGATTATCAGGTACAATCCTTTCACAGATTCATATCATCAAGACATGAAGGGAAGCGGTGTAATATGTCTAGCAGTGGACATTCTTCCAACAGAGTTTGCTAGAGAAGTAATAAGAACTTTCCTGGTTCTATTTTTCTATTATTGAACTTATTTGTAGTCAATGCATCTCATACTGTCACTTGAATAACATGTTTGGATATGATGGAATGGCACACCATGTATTGTCACTTGCATAATATGTTCTGCCTCTGATTATTTTTTTTGTCAACATTGTAAAGGCAACCCAACATTTTGGTGATGTTCTCTCCCAATTTATCGGTAGCTTGACATCTACCAAGAATATTTCCAGCCTACCTCCACATTTAAGAAGAGCTTGCATATGTCATGGTGGAGCACTCACCTCTTTGTATGAATATATTCCCCGTATGAGAAATTCTGATTCACTGTAAGGTTCTTAGTCTCTTTGTTATCTTCCTTTTCATTTATCAATTCGTGGCAATAATAGTGTGAATGCTCGGATTTCAATTAACTTATCAGTTTAGGATGCTTGCATCAAGCCTATGTCTCTTAGGTGGGGGGATGGGTGCGGGTACCAAGTTTCTTAAAAATATGGATGCTCAGTTATGGCTATATATATATATATATTTATTTATATGAGAGAGAGGGAGAGAGTAATGAGTAAGTCCTAAACAATCTTATCTCCTAAACGACTCTAAATAGTTTTAAAAGGACAGTTTCGAGTGTTTGCTTAATATGAACTCATAAACGTATTTTCTATAGCTTAGTAGAAAACATGTATTAGATTAGGCATTTTTTGTGTTTAGATGCGAATTTACAGTGATCGAAAATCAATGGCTCATATTGCATTAAAACTTGGCAAAATAGAAATCAAGGTTTCACATTAGATCAATTTGATTCAAAGTATGAATTTTAGTGCATAAGTAGGTTGAAGCTGTGCAACTATGTTTTTTAGAAGCGTTTAGGACAGTTTAGTACATAATCTATCTAGGAGCTGATCATCTCTCATCTCTCTCTCTACATATATATTTGTTTATTTATAAAGAAAAGGTATTTGGTACCCTCGTGGGTAAGGAACCCCTTGGTTGAAACTCATAAGGGAAGGTTATTTTGACAAAATCAACATGGTTAAAATTAGTAGGAATTGACCCTTGGATTGTATTTTCTTGATGTAAAAATATGATCTTTTGAGGGTTAAAAAATTGGTACATTATAGGTGGTTGATATTTCAACCCCTCAAAAATCCAACATACACATTAGAAAAATATGGTCAAGTGCCAATCTGCAAAAAAACACTTTTTCATTAGGGGGTTCCTTATATATATATATATATATATATATATATATATATATATATATATAGAGAGAGAGAGAGAGAGAGAGAGAGAGAGAGAGAGAGCGGATACATGATCCGTGATAAATATGGTACACTTCTAAATGAAACATTTTATTGGATATCTGGTGTTTTTTCCAAATTATCACCATACAGATGTGTTATATATGCTTGTTTTTATAGGAATCAGTTCTGAGAGCATTTGGTTCCGATGCATGGATAGGTTTTATGAGGTTTCAAAAATCAATGGCCTACAATTTTCATAAATTTTCAAGGCTCCAAATACCCTTTTTGCTATCCAAAATGCATGATCCAAGTATTGATTTCTAGTAAATCAATCATGCTGAACAAATCTGTATGGTCAGAATTTTGTAAAAATACCAAAAATGTAATAAAATGTTTCATTTAGCACCATGTCATATTTAGCACTGATATATATATATATATATATATATATATATATATATATATATATATATATATATATATGTGTGTGTGTGTGTGTGTGTGTGTGTGTGTATTGGCACTAATGAAGGTATGAAACTATTGAGTAGAACTCCTTTCTTCAAAATTTTTCAATTTCTTGGTGATCAAATATTACATTTGTGATCTACATGCTTTGTTTAGTAGGGGGTATCTTTTGAATCACTTGATTATGACAAGTAAGCATGTTTTTAAAGGGATTCAAAACTCAATGGCCGACAATGTGCCCAATCTTCACAACTCATCAAATCATGTTTTGTCATTAGAAAAACTCGATCCAAGGATTGATCCTTAGTAAACAAACCATGTTGAACATATCTATATGGTTAGTTGAGTTGATACAGTTTGCACCTATGATTTCTTGCTCAATAGTTCTATACTTTCGTTAGTGCCAAATATCTATACAATCGTTTGTATGTACAAACAACTTAGCAAACTAATTTTTTTTTTGGTCCAAGGAACCCCATGGATATGATCTATATGCTGTTTTTACTTTTGAATCACAATAATCCAACCTGAGTACTGGTTTTCCCGACAGTGCAAAAATCAATGGTTGTAAATGAACCGATTTTTCCCTACTAAAAAACATGATTTTTCATCGGTTAGATTGAGTGAAGACTTGCATCGTGAGATTTCAACTAGATTGTCACTACAATCAATGGTTTAATATTTGGTGCTATTGAAGGCATGAAACTATTGAGCATAAATCACCTTCTTTTCATATTTTTTTGATAATTTTTTTTATTGGACCTTATGGATGTGATCTATGAGGTTTGTTTAGTAAAAATTGAGTTTTGAATCATGTTACATATACGTAGTTTTTTGAAGGGCTTCAAAAATCAATGGCTCATAATGCTCTAAAATTTCACAACTCAAAAAATCATATTTTTAGATTGAATTAACTCTATCCAAGGTTTGATCCTTAGCAAACTAACCGTGGACATTTGTATGGTCAGACTGAGTTGATAAAGGTTGAACATATGCTTTTCAGCTCAATAGTATTGTGCCTTCAATAGCACCAAATATTAACCCTAGAGAGAGAGAGAGAGAGAGAGAGAGAGAGAGAGAGAGAGAGAGAGAGAGAGAGAGAGAGAGAGAGAGAGAGAGAGAGAGAAGGCGGTAGTTGTAACGCCCCAAAATTTCGACTTGTGATTTCAAAAACATTATCGAAAAACCTTTCAAAGATTTAAAGTTTTAACTTTTAAAAACGACATCGGAAGACATTTAGAAAAGAGCACAAGTCAACAATCCTGGGTACGTTAGCTGGAAAACTATCATTCACATGAACAACAACTTAAAGGATTTGAGGAATTAAGGCAATAGATTAAAAATCTGCAGTTTATTACAAAATGAGCATTTTTCCAAAGTTCAATAATCTAAAAAAAAACTCAAAAAGACTCAGAGCCAAGCCGCCAACAGAAAGAAGGTAAATCTTGAGCCATATTGCACCACGCCATCGGCCGTCTGTGAAGTCTACTCCTCACCTGCCCATGAAATGTGTCAGTTTCATAACAAACTAGTAGGTGCACAAACAGATAAGTAGAATGAAAATAAAGCAGGACATTCATGAGATAAGCGATTATTATATTAAAACAATCAATACAATTCTAATCTATTCTAACAAGTGTAACATGTGCAAAGAGCTATTGTTTGAATCATTTCAAGCAGGGTAAGTTTCAATCATCTACAACTATTCAAGAAGATATTCTTTAAGTTTTGATATTAACTCGCCTGTGGGTACGCACAGACGCGAAACGTAGAAACAGCCGAGACCGATCCAGGGGTTTATTATGTCAGGTGTTTTCATTAACCCGGATGACTGATTGAGTCCGCTCCTAAGGGGACGGTCAGTGACCAAGAGAGTAAATCCCCAAAGGCATTCGTGGCCCATGGATGCATCCAACTTCTGCAGAAGTACCTGGGAGTTACCACCTAGGATAATTTATGGTATTCCCAATTCCCCTAACTCCGATGACTGGGGAAGCCGAGTCTTTTGCCCGTGGGGTGGTTGTTAACAACCTGACCATCGGAGTTTTTTGTACCATCCATCCTCTCCCTTGATGAACCATGAAGGTCGAATGGGTACGACGGAGGTTTCTTAATCGCCGCCCTATCCTACATGCTCTCGTCTATTAGACTCACTCGAGCATCTTGCCTGTGAAGGCGAATGGTCACCATTTATGTGATCTCAGCATTGTGCTAAATGTACGCATCGAGGTTGCTACAACCTCATCATCCAACCATCGTAACCCACATGGGACATACTTGTCTAAAAGTACGATCGTACCTTCCTAGAGGTATAACTACGATGAGAGGGCAACATATAAAGTTTTATGATTCTTTTGGTTCATACATGACATGTATTGCTCTTTGAGCAATTGGCCTGTGGAGGCCGACATTATCCCATCTATATCAATAAAGTGTTGAGTTCCCACTTCAAGGTACTCCATGACCTCTCGTCAAATTTATATCATCCCTGCCTTAAGGTTCGGTTATAATAGTAATTGCAGTGAGTTTCTCTCCAGAAATGAGTCTATTCACAAAGTTTACATTAAGTATGCAATTTCAAAAAGAAAAGCATGCAGGACAGACAATCACAAGTCAAGAAGTCCTACAGGTAAACAGGTATACCAATTAAACTACTTGATTCTCTCTAGAATGAGTCTACCCATAGAGTTTACTCTAAGCATGTAGTTTCAAAAGAATCAGAACGAGTAAAACACTGAGTAGCAATTCATAAATTAAATACTTCTTCAGATAAGCAGGTATGTAAAATAACTATTCTATCTCAGGAGTCTTATTTTATTTTATTCATCCAAAATCCTCGTGCGACTTTCCCCTACCTCGGGATGTCGTGCAGCTGCGTGCATCTACGAGTGAAGATGATACGAGGCTCAGGCCACAGAGCCAGAGCGGGGTTCGATGCGATGTCTGCAAAAGTATGAATATTCAATGCTACATTATTTATCATGCGGAGAAATAGAAAGTCAAGCTTGTCGATCGAAAAAGAGAGAGGCAGCAGGGGTGTGCCCCTGTTTGCCGAAATCAGAAAAGTGACAACAGCGGGGCGACAGGGGATGAGCCGCTGTCGAAAGCACTGAGGCGGCAGGGGGTGTGACGCCCCGAAATTTAACCCAAATTTGTAGGATTTTTTTTTTCCAAGCGGAAACCACTAAAAATTCTCGGGTT
Organism: Nuphar pumila; assembly: GCF_984573655.1. Taxonomy (NCBI): domain Eukaryota; kingdom Viridiplantae; phylum Streptophyta; class Magnoliopsida; order Nymphaeales; family Nymphaeaceae; genus Nuphar; species Nuphar pumila. The sequence goes on from NC_143258.1 coordinate 98,526,347, forward strand.
AAGCATTTCAGAACGATACAGGGAGGTAAAAGCAAACCACACCATTTATTTTCACTTTAATAATAATAAAGTCCAACATCAGAGTTTTCACATTTAGTCTCAAAACAAAATCTCAATCTGAAAGTAAGCAGAACCGCCAGGGAACAAATGGATCAAGTCTCGGTCAGCGCCTCATCCCGCATCGCTCATAGAACTATTCTTCTCCTGAAAATAATAGAAATTATAGGAATTAGACTACCACGTCTAAGTAGGAAAACTGTAATTATTCTTGCAAGTAGATCATGTGTCAGGTGTGTGATGTGGGTGTCGTGGTTGAATTTCAGTCTAAATATAAACACATAAGTAATTCGATGTAACAGCAATAACAGACCTATATAAAAAGGTAAATTATGTAACAGCTATACTTAAGCACAAAAAGCATTTTAGGCATCTTCGCCAATGGAGCAAGTAAGGTATTAAGCAATTAAAGCAGAATTTACACTAACATGAACAACATCCATAATATGAAGTCAATTAACTAATAAATACACAAATTAGGATGTCGTTTCATCATAAGCACTAAATATAAAACATGATGAAAGAGTAAGCAATGGTCTCTTTAATGACTCCCACACAGTGATACCTAACTGTTCTAGTTAGTGTTTATCTTTTCTTATCCCGCGGGTACACACGGGCCAAGGCAACCATCACAGAAGAGAATGTCCGGGGGTATATTATTCAGGGTGGGTTTATTTACCCGAACATTCTAACTGTGACTGAAATCCCAAGGGAGCGGCCAGTGACCGAGAGAAACTCCCAAAGGCCAAAACCAAAACAGGATGCATCCCTCACTTCTGCAGAAGAACAAAAGAACTACCACCTAGGATAAATTGGTAGTCTGGGTCCCCCAACTCTGAGGACTGGGACCAACGAGTCGCTTTACGCTCGAAACCAAAACACGTGTCCCCAGAGTTTTGTACCACTTACCCTCTCTAAGGTAAGCCCAAGAACTGGGTGGGTTAATCTTTTCATCTAGTTAATTCCCCGAAGTATGGGGCCTTTCCCCAACTTCTTTCTACTATCATAGTAGTAGGATTCTCAACCTTAGTCATTCTACCCAGGTGTATATACCAGTCTTAGTCATTTGTCATTTTAATTGCATAACCCACCCACAGTGCTCCGGTGCCTTTAAACCAGTCAAGCACACAATTTATTATTTAATTTCCTTACCAATATACTAGAATCAGACCACCCACCTTCATTAGGTACTCAGCCCGTATCGGGTGGTCCAATCTGTCTTGCCCATTAGGCAAGGTACAGGTCTAAAGATTTCAGTGTTCATCAAGTTATGTGTTGAATCAACATTTAATGTGTAACAACTTCTATGTATGTTCAGCATAATTTATTATCATGTAGGGTCTCAATATGAAAATTCCCCACAACCATGGTAACTACCCATATCTTCAATAGTTAACATGATTTATCATAAGCATGCCATATATCCCAACATAATACATAGACAAAATAGATTAACAGGAATTTACCTAGACAAATTAGGGTTTACATAATGAGAGTGTCAATCGGCCAGCACAAACATGCTGTAATTTTACAGGATGAAACCCTTAACATCTCTCCACATAAATTATGTTATGTTAATCATAGGTTTAAATAATGATTTAGTCAACATAGGCTGATTGTAAACTATGCTACATTCAGCATAACTTTTACAGAATAAAGTAATCAATATCAGTCAATCATAAACTATGATGGTTCAGCATAGCTTTACAGGATAACACATTCAACCTCAGCTAATCATAACTATGATAGTTCAACATAGCTTTACAGACTAAACCATCAACATTGAGCAATAACAAAAATATCAAGTGGCTGGTCAGAATTAACATGGACAACTGATAATCACCAAGCAATAGCTGTGCTAATCGGCCAGCATAAGTATGCTGTATTTCACAGGATGAAACCATAGCATCTGTTCACCTAAATTATATTATGTTTAGCTTAGGTTTTCATAATAATTTAATCAACATGGGCTGATTATAAACTATGCTAAGTTCAACATAACTTTACAGAATACAATAATCAACATCAGAAAATCATAAACTATGATATTTCAGCATAGCTTTACCGACTAAACCATCAACATTGAGCAATAACCAGAATATCAAGTGGATGGTCAGAATTTAATATGGACAACTTGTAATCACAAAGCAATAGCTGTGCTAATCGGCCAGCATACATCAGTACAAGCATGATATAGGTTTCAGAATAAGAAAATATGATATGTTAAACAAGATCTTTCTAAGCCCAATTTGTAATACAGCATTACTAAAAAAAAATTCAGCCTGCATCATCACAAATCTGGAAACAACCCCTCTAAATTTAGTTTTATCCCCTGCTACTTCAAAAATCATCCCTTTACAAAAACTGTGAAACACGGACAGTCCCCTCTTTATCTTTATCTATTTTATTATGATTATTATTATTTTATTGTATGTTATTTATCCCTTTTTTTTTTTTATAATCTGGACCCCCCCCTCTTTGCTAGTCGACCCAATTGGTTTTGGACAACCCACCCCCACCCAATCCATAATCGACCTGAAGAAGAAATTAGAGAAACCCTACCATTATCCGGCGAGGGTGTTGCGGCATCCACGAGAGGGGCAGTCGGTCCGGACAGCACCACCACCGAAAGGGGTCGGCTCTTCTCTTCAAGTTCTCGAGTTGCAGGCCTGCGATCGGAGGAAGAGAGGTAGAAGAGAGTGAGAGAGGGAGAGAGAAGAAAGAGGGTTCGGGGTCCCTCCTTTGTAGGTGAGTAGCCTCCCGAAAAGGAAGGAGCTCCTTCTCCCCACGGCGGCTGCGGTGTGCTCCCCCCACCTCCCATCTCTTTATGTGTTAGGGTTCGGCTGAACCCTAACACCCGTAATCTCAGGGGAGAGGGTTTCCCCTCTCCAAACTTTTATCGGGCAACCCATATCGGGTTGCCCCCCCCCCCTATTAACCCCTCTTTATTTTCTTAACAGGGTGTGGGTCGGATCCGGGTCCGAACCACTACCCGCGATGCTGGATCCGATTGCGGTTTGGATCCGGGTTGCATGGCTAGCAGTGGATCCAAGGGTTGGATCCACTTGGGTCCAACAGTGGGTTTGAAGAAAAAAAATATTATTATTATTTACTTATTTATATCATATTACTAAAATACTCAAATATGCACATTTTCCTTCTGGATCCGCTAACGGATCCCAGGCCCAATTCACGTTAATTAACTAAATATATATATATTTATATATATATATATATATAAATATAATTTCTTTATGTTGCATAAAGTTTGCGGTTATTACATCCTTTCCTCCTAAAGAAGAATTTCGTCCTCGAAATTTACCTGTAGGTGCTTACTTGAAAAGGTTGGGGTACTTCTCCCGCATATTAGCCTCCGGTTCCCACGTGCTTTCATCGATGCCATGGTGTTTCCATCTCACCTTAACGAGAGGAATGGTCTTTGATCTCAAGACTCGCTCACTTCGTTCCAATATCTCCACTGGTTTTTCTTCCATGGTTAGGTCTTCCCTTATATTTACGTCCTCATATTGGATGACATGTGACGGGTCTTCAAGATATTTTCTTAACATAGATACATGGAATACGTTATGTATCTGAGCATACTGGGGAGGTAGGGCTATACGATAGGCCGTTTCTCCAATCCGTTCCAAAATCTCAAAAGGTCCGACATATCTGGGACTCAATTTTCCTTTCTTACCAAAACGAAACACACTTTTGGTGGGTGATACTTTCACAAATACCCTATCCCCCACCTCAAAAGTGAGTTCTCTGCGCCTTTGATCTGCATAACTCTTTTGTCGACTCTGGGCTGTGAGCAGTCTATCTCTTATAATCTTGATCTGTTGGGTGTAATGTTGTAACACGATTGGTGATTCTATCGACCGTTCTCCAATTTCGTCCCAATACACCGGCGATCTACAGGGTCTTCCGTACAGAGCTTCGAAAGGAGCCATGCCGATACTCGCATGGTAACTGTTATTGTAAGCATATTCGGCTAAAATAACATGCTTATCCCACTCACCTTTCCAATCCAGCATACATGCTCGCAGCATATCTTCTAGTGTCTGGATAGTCCTCTCTGATTGTCCGTCAGTCTGGGGATGAAAAGCAGTACTCAGCTTTAGTTTCATACCCAAAGCCTGTTGCAACTGACCCCAAAACCGAGAAGTAAATCGAGGATCTCGATCTGAGATAATAGAAACTGGTACTCCATGCAGTCGAACAACCTCTCTGATGTATAAGTCTGCTAAGCTCTCGAGGGATTGATTTATTCGTATGGGTAGAAAGTGAGCCGATTTGGTTAGTCGATCCACTATTACCCATATAGCGTCATGTTGTTTCCGTGTTTTGGGCAAACCCACCACGAAGTCCATGGTGATTTCTTCCCATTTCCACTGTGGAATCTCCATTTGCTGCATCATTCCACCAGGTTTCTGATGTTCTACCTTGACTTGCTGACAAGTCAAACACTTCGAGACATAACTTGCGACCTCACGCTTCATTCCATTCCACCAATACCCACGTTGTAAATCTTTAAACATTTTCGTGCCTCCTGGGTGTATGGTGTATTTGGACCTATGTGCTTCCCCCAATAGTTCTTCCTTCAACTTGGGATCACTAGGGACCCAAAGTCGCTTTTTCATCCAAATACTGCCATCTTCCTTGAGTGAGAAATGTGACTTCCCTTGTTGGGCTAGTGACTTCAATTTCTCATATTGGGGATCCTCTTTTTGACCTTCAATAATCTTTGTAAGGATCTCCGGATGAGCAGATAAATTAGATAACTTGATACTCCCCACGACATCTGAAAACGGTTTCCAATCCATGAATTCTTCCACCAAATTCCACCCTTTTGTCAATAGACTGGACAAACTGCAACCAGCTTTGCGACTGAGAGAGTCAGCTACCACATTTGCCTTTCCTGGGTGATAGGAAATGGTAAAATCGTAATCCTTTATAAACTCCAACCATCGTCGTTGTCGCATGTTCAACTCTTTCTGGGAAAACAGGTACTTGAGACTCTTGTGATCAGTAAATACCTCGAATTGTTCCCCATACAGGTAATGTCGCCATATTTTCAAAGCGAACACTACGGCTGCCAATTCGAGATCATGAGTTGGATAGTTTCGCTCATGAATCTTTAATTGGCGAGAGGCGTACGCTATCACCTTACCATTCTGCATTAAAACACATCCTAACCCAGTACCTGATGCGTCTGAGTAGACCACAAAACCACCATGACCTGAAGGTAAAGCCAACACTGGTGCGGTGGTAAGCTTCTTCTTTAAGATTTGGAAACTCTCCTCACACTTATCCGTCCATTCGAACTTGATTCCTTTCCTTAGAAGTTTGGTCATGGGCATGGCGATTCGTGAAAAGTCCTGAATGAATCTTCTATAATAGCCTGCTAATCCCAGAAAACTCCTGATATCACTGATATTCCTCGGTTGACCCCAATTTAATACAGCTTCAACCTTAGCCGGGTCTACAGCGACTCCGTCTCGCGATATGACATGACCCAAGAACATGACCTTCTCGAGCCAGAATTCGCACTTGGAGAATTTGGCGAACAACTGGTGTTCCTTGAGAGTCCCCAATACGATCCTCAAATGTTCACGATGTTGCTCTATGCTTTCTGAGTATATGAGTATATCATCAATAAAGACAATTACAAACGTATCCAAGTATGCTCTGAATACTCGATTCATCAAGTCCATGAATGCTGCAGGAGCATTTGTCAGTCCGAATGGCATAACAACGAACTCGTAGTGACCGTACCTTGTTCTAAAGGCTGTCTTAGGAATATCATCGTCCTTTATCCGGAGTTGGTGATAACCAGATCTAAGATCGATTTTTGAAAACACTTTAGCCTTTTGCAATTGGTCGAACAAGTCTTCAATACGAGGTAGGGGATACTTATTTTTTACTGTTGCTTGATTCAACATCCGATAGTCTATACACAACCTCATAGAACCATCTTTCTTTTTCACAAAAAGAACTGGTGCTCCCCATGGTGATACGCTCGGTCTAATGAAACCTTGCTCCATCAACTCCTGGAGTTGTTTCTTCAGCTCCTCCAATTCTACCGGGGCCATACGATAAGGCGCTTTCGAAATCGGTGCCGTCCCAGGCACCAACTCGATATGAAAATCCACCTCACGCTGTGGAGGTAGTCCAGGCAACTCATCCGGAAATACTTCCGGGAATTCACGAACCACTTCAAGTTCTTCTAATGGTGTGACTTTCGACTCGCCGGAGAATACATTTACTAGGAATGCTCGACACCCCTGTCGCATATACTTCTGAACCTTTAATATCGATACAATTCGGCCCTTCCCTGTAGGTCTAGAGAGTCGAAACTCAACCTTTGGCAATCCTGGTCGGGACGAAACCACTTTCCCTTGTCGACAGAGAACGTTGGCATAATGTTCATATAACCAATCCATCCCCAAAATGACATCATATTCAGTCATATCGAGCAAGATTAGGTCAGCAGGTAAGTTCTGCCCTTCAAGTACAATTATGACATCAGGGATGTAGTTTACACATATCGAATTATATCCTATCGGATTGTACACATATAATTCATGTTTCAGAGATTCAGTATGTGCACCAAGTAATTTTGCAAATTCTACGGATATGAACGAATGTGTGGCACCACAGTCAAATAGAACAAGTGCAGCACAGCCATTGACAAATACCGTACCTTGTACCAGATTTCCTTTCTCCAACTCTTCCGCAGTGGTGGCATATACTCGTCCCGGCACCCTCTTCTGTGCATTTTGCTGCGGTGTTTGCTGCGGCTGAGATGGTTGGTGTTGCTGTCCTCCCCCGGCATTTCGTTTCTGCATATCCGCCATCTTCTTGTGGCACTGACGGGCATAGTGACCCATCTTTCCACAGTAAAGACATGCTCCTGTGTCTCTAGGGCAAGGTTGTCCATAATGGGACCGGTTGCACTTCTGGCACACCCGATTTTGTCCTTGATGCTGCGGAGGACGATTTCCACCATTGTACTTTTGCTTCTTGTAAGGTGGCTGGTACTTCTTGCCACTGTGATGCTGCGGCGGACCGGCTCCCCGTTTCCCCGGTGTGTCTTTTTGACTCTTCCTTGATCTCTCCCATTCTTCATTCAGCATAGTAGCCACTTCAATGGCTTGTGCGAGGGTAGATGGAAGATTTATCATCACTCGTGGTCGCAATCCGTCCTTGAGTCCGCGGACATACCTAGTTGCTCTGGCTTTATCATTCGCGAACAAATTTGGGCAATACCGCTCCAAGGTCCGAAATTTGGTAGTGTATTCCACCAAATTCATATTTCCTTGGGTAAGCTCCAAGAACTCCTGATGCTTCTGATCACGAGCGTACTGGGGGAAATATGTCTCGAGAAATGTTCGTTTTAAATCTTCCCATGGAATAGTATCCACTCCAGCAAAGTGGATGGTTCGGGTTGTGTCCCACCATTTCTGTGCATCTTCCGTCAAGCGGTATGTGCCGAAGTCCGTTTGCTTATCATCAGGAACAGACAGAACCCGAAAAGCTCGTTCTGTCTCGGCAATCCAACTCTCAGCTAATTCAGGATCAGCCTTGCCTGAGAAGGTAGGCGGGTTCAACTTCAAGAACTTCTCATAGGTGATTGTGTTTGTATTATGCCTTTCACTTATGGCTGCGGCTAACTCCGCCTGATGGCGCATCTGAGTGTCCATGGTTTGAGCCAGATTACCGAGAGTTTCCATCACGAAACCCCTTTGGTCCTGCCATTCGTTCGCCGTGCTCGAACTAGCTTGGGATCGACGATACATCTAATAATCATTTCAATACACACAGTTTTACTATCTTTGAATTGTAGTGTCCCTAAAATCATCACATGTATATATCTATACTTATATAGAAAACAATGCAATTATCATGCCTAATAAAGTAAGAATGATAAAAATATACTCACAGAGCGATCTCAGGATGTGGCATGACCGTGAACTCTGATTTATTGTTCCCAGGCTCTGATACCATAACTGTAACGCCCCGAAATTTAACCCAAATTTGTAGGAATTTTTTTTTTTTCCAAGCGGAAACCACTAAAAATTCTCGGGTTAAGCATTTCAGAACGATACAGGGAGGTAAAAGCAAACCACACCATTTATTTTCACTTTAATAATAATAAAGTCTAACATCAGAGTTTTCACATTTAGTCTCAAAACAAAATCTCAATCTGAAAGTAAGCAGAACCGCCAGGGAACAAATGGATCAAGTCTCGGTCAGCGCCTCATCCCGCATCGCTCATAGAACTATTCTTCTCCTGAAAATAATAGAAATTATAGGAATTAGACTACCACGTCTAAGTAGGAAAACTGTAATTATTCTTGCAAGTAGATCATGTGTCAGGTGTGTGATGTGGGTGTCGTGGTTGAATTTCAGTCTAAATATAAACACATAAGTAATTCGATGTAACAGCAATAACAGACCTATATAAAAAGGTAAATTATGTAACAGCTATACTTAAGCACAAAAAGCATTTTAGGCATCTTCGCCAATGGAGCAAGTAAGGTATTAAGCAATTAAAGCAGAATTTACACTAACATGAACAACATCCATAATATGAAGTCAATTAACTAATAAATACACAAATTAGGATGTCGTTTCATCATAAGCACTAAATATAAAACATGATGAAAGAGTAAGCAATGGTCTCTTTAATGACTCCCACACAGTGATACCTAACTGTTCTAGTTAGTGTTTATCTTTTCTTATCCCGCGGGTACACACGGGCCAAGGCAACCATCACAGAAGAGAATGTCCGGGGGTATATTATTCAGGGTGGGTTTATTTACCCGAACATTCTAACTGTGACTGAAATCCCAAGGGAGCGGCCAGTGACCGAGAGAAACTCCCAAAGGCCAAAACCAAAACAGGATGCATCCCTCACTTCTGCAGAAGAACAAAAGAACTACCACCTAGGATAAATTGGTAGTCTGGGTCCCCCAACTCTGAGGACTGGGACCAACGAGTCGCTTTACGCTCGAAACCAAAACACGTGTCCCCAGAGTTTTGTACCACTTACCCTCTCTAAGGTAAGCCCAAGAACTGGGTGGGTTAATCTTTTCATCTAGTTAATTCCCCGAAGTATGGGGCCTTTCCCCAACTTCTTTCTACTATCATAGTAGTAGGATTCTCAACCTTAGTCATTCTACCCAGGTGTATATACCAGTCTTAGTCATTTGTCATTTTAATTGCATAACCCACCCACAGTGCTCCGGTGCCTTTAAACCAGTCAAGCACACAATTTATTATTTAATTTCCTTACCAATATACTAGAATCAGACCACCCACCTTCATTAGGTACTCAGCCCGTATCGGGTGGTCCAATCTGTCTTGCCCATTAGGCAAGGTACAGGTCTAAAGATTTCAGTGTTCATCAAGTTATGTGTTGAATCAACATTTAATGTGTAACAACTTCTATGTATGTTCAGCATAATTTATTATCATGTAGGGTCTCAATATGAAAATTCCCCACAACCATGGTAACTACCCATATCTTCAATAGTTAACATGATTTATCATAAGCATGCCATATATCCCAACATAATACATAGACAAAATAGATTAACAGGAATTTACCTAGACAAATTAGGGTTTACATAATGAGAGTGTCAATCGGCCAGCACAAACATGCTGTAATTTTACAGGATGAAACCCTTAACATCTCTCCACATAAATTATGTTATGTTAATCATAGGTTTAAATAATGATTTAGTCAACATAGGCTGATTGTAAACTATGCTACATTCAGCATAACTTTTACAGAATAAAGTAATCAATATCAGTCAATCATAAACTATGATGGTTCAGCATAGCTTTACAGGATAACACATTCAACCTCAGCTAATCATAACTATGATAGTTCAACATAGCTTTACAGACTAAACCATCAACATTGAGCAATAACAAAAATATCAAGTGGCTGGTCAGAATTAACATGGACAACTGATAATCACCAAGCAATAGCTGTGCTAATCGGCCAGCATAAGTATGCTGTATTTCACAGGATGAAACCATAGCATCTGTTCACCTAAATTATATTATGTTTAGCTTAGGTTTTCATAATAATTTAATCAACATGGGCTGATTATAAACTATGCTAAGTTCAACATAACTTTACAGAATACAATAATCAACATCAGAAAATCATAAACTATGATATTTCAGCATAGCTTTACCGACTAAACCATCAACATTGAGCAATAACCAGAATATCAAGTGGATGGTCAGAATTTAATATGGACAACTTGTAATCACAAAGCAATAGCTGTGCTAATCGGCCAGCATACATCAGTACAAGCATGATATAGGTTTCAGAATAAGAAAATATGATATGTTAAACAAGATCTTTCTAAGCCCAATTTGTAATACAGCATTACTAAAAAAAAATTCAGCCTGCATCATCACAAATCTGGAAACAACCCCTCTAAATTTAGTTTTATCCCCTGCTACTTCAAAAATCATCCCTTTACAAAAACTGTGAAACACGGACAGTCCCCTCTTTATCTTTATCTATTTTATTATGATTATTATTATTTTATTGTATGTTATTTATCCCTTTTTTTTTTTTATAATCTGGACCCCCCCCTCTTTGCTAGTCGACCCAATTGGTTTTGGACAACCCACCCCCACCCAATCCATAATCGACCTGAAGAAGAAATTAGAGAAACCCTACCATTATCCGGCGAGGGTGTTGCGGCATCCACGAGAGGGGCAGTCGGTCCGGACAGCACCACCACCGAAAGGGGTCGGCTCTTCTCTTCAAGTTCTCGAGTTGCAGGCCTGCGATCGGAGGAAGAGAGGTAGAAGAGAGTGAGAGAGGGAGAGAGAAGAAAGAGGGTTCGGGGTCCCTCCTTTGTAGGTGAGTAGCCTCCCGAAAAGGAAGGAGCTCCTTCTCCCCACGGCGGCTGCGGTGTGCTCCCCCCACCTCCCATCTCTTTATGTGTTAGGGTTCGGCTGAACCCTAACACCCGTAATCTCAGGGGAGAGGGTTTCCCCTCTCCAAACTTTTATCGGGCAACCCATATCGGGTTGCCCCCCCCCTATTAACCCCTCTTTATTTTCTTAACAGGGTGTGGGTCGGATCCGGGTCCGAACCACTACCCGCGATGCTGGATCCGATTGCGGTTTGGATCCGGGTTGCATGGCTAGCAGTGGATCCAAGGGTTGGATCCACTTGGGTCCAACAGTGGGTTTGAAGAAAAAAAATATTATTATTATTTACTTATTTATATCATATTACTAAAATACTCAAATATGCACATTTTCCTTCTGGATCCGCTAACGGATCCCAGGCCCAATTCGCGTTAATTAACTAAATATATATATATTTATATATATATATATATAAATATAATTTCTTTATGCTGCATAAAGTTTGCGGTTATTACAGGGGGCCATCCCCTGCCGACAACAACGAAGCGACAGGGGCTGAGCCCCTGCCGACGGCATCGAAGCGGCAGGGGGGCCAGCCCCTGCCGACAGCACGAACGACAGAGGGCCAGCCCCTGCCGACAGCATCGAAGCGGCAGGGGGCCCTGCCCCTGCCGACATCACGAGACGGTAGGGGGACTGCCCCTGCCGATAACATCAAAGCGGCAGGGGGGCCAGCCCCTGCCGACAACACGAGACTGCAGGGGGCCAGCCCCTGCCGACAACATCAAAGCGGCAGGGGGGTCAGCCCTTCCGACAACATTGAAGTGGCAGGGGCTGAGCCCCTGCCGACAACCAAGAGACGGTAGGGGCTAGCCCCTGCCGACAGCAACAAGGAGGCAGTGGCCAGCCCCTGCCGACAGTCGAGAGGCGGCAGGGGGCCAACCCCTGCCGATAGAGAGAGGGAGAGAGCTCGGGACGGGGGTGACAGGGGGACAAGCCCCTACGTGCCTAGAATCAAGGGGCAGCAGAGGGATATCCCCTGCCCTCCCAGAAGCCAAGAGGCGGCATGGGGGCGAGCCCCTGCCAGCCCAGCGAAACAAAGGGCGACAGGGGCATTGCCCCTGCCAGCCGAGACAGGAAGGCGACAGGGGCACTACCCCTACGCGCCAAAACCCTAGAGGCAGCGGGGCGAGCCCCCGCCTGCCGGGAAACAGTAAGCGGCAGGGGCATTGCCCCTGCCTACCGGTGATCGAGAGGTGGCAGGGGGACTAACCCCTGCCAGAGAGAGAGACCGGGGCGGGGGGGGGGGGTGACAGGGAGGGCAACCGACCTCCCGTCGGTTTCCCTATCACCCACAGGGGTGAGGGGGGGTGGGGTATCGCAGGGGCCTCGGTCCCTTGCCGGCACTCCGGCGAATTCCCAGAGGGAAAAAGGGAACGACAGGGGCCCCATAGGCCACCTGTCGGGCCCTCGATGGGCACAGGGGAGGTGGGAGGCCGCGGCAGGGGCTGTGAGCCGCCTGTCGGCCTCCCAGCGAGGTGACAAAGAGGGGTGTGTGAGGAAGATAAGAGGGGGAGTACTAACCTGGGAGGAGACCCACGACGACGCTGGTGGCGTGCGCAGGGAAGGAGGAGTGGGGGTCGTCGCGAGGGGAGCGAAGGGTTGTGTGCCTTCGCCTGCCCCCCTGCAGTGCTTTTAAAGTCCTCAGGGGGATGATGAATGGGGAAACCCCGATGGGTTTCCCCTAATCTTCCCGAAATCGCAAGTGGAGGGGGGGGGGAGTCGTCGCGGCGCTCGAGAAGAGGATTTAAATTCCTCTTTCTTAGTCGGGTTATTAAAAACCCTAATGAAGACGGGCCCGGGTCGGGTTCGGACCCGACCCGACCCGGCCGGGGTCCAATACATATATATATTTATATATATATATATATATATATATATATATATATATATATATATATTTTTTTTTTTAAGTGTGGGTTTTTACAGTAGTTGCCCACCGCTGGCTTGCTGGGTTTTTTAAAGTTTTTTTTTATGTTTTTTCTTAAATTCGACTGCTACATGTTTGCTTTTATAGCAATCGACTCTTGGATCGTCAGATTTTGATATGCAGCTATATTTTATTGGGTTTAAAAATCGACAGTCTAATATTTATATAAATATTCAAGGCTTAAAAAAATAAATTTTTTATCATAAAAACATGATAAGTGTTGATTCCTAGAAAACCAACCATGCCGAAACCATATGGTCAGATTTACTAAAAACAACCTGAAAGCACCGTTCGCTCGTGGTAGGCTAGAAAAATTCCTATATAGTGCAGGTATTATGGATCTGAATCATACTAATATGTATATCCATTCTTATAAAAGGCCATTCTTATAAAAGGTGTGTACATAAAGTATGAATGATGTCGATCTGGATCATATTAAGATCCATATCCAGTTTTTAATAAAAGAAAGAGAAAAGACCGAGTGGTTTTTTGTCTTTTTCCTCTCTTAAATAAAAGAAAGAAAGAAAGAAAGGGAAAAGATGCGAAACACTCTCTCTCTCGTGGTCGAAGAAGGGGAGAAAAGTGAAGGTTGTTAAATTATGTAATCAAACTTGTAATTTCGTATATATATTTTATATATATAAGGTAATACATATACATATATATAATATATGTATATGTATTTACCAATTATATATATAAAATATATATAGTCATAGTAAGGGTAGTTTAGGAATTTAACACATTCTTTTTCAAGAATATGTTTTTTTGTATTTTCTTTTTTCCTTTTCTTTTTGTATTTTTGTTTTTTGCATTTAATGCATTGTACATGCATTGGGAGGGGCCCAACCCACTAGTCGTTGGACCCCTCCAACGGTCACAAATGTGACCGTTGGAGGGGCTCCAACGACTATGTGGAGCCCCTCCCAAGGCCTCCTCCAAGCCCTATTTATATGGGTAGCTCCTCTTGTATTTTCTCAAGGGATTTGGGATTATAGCCCAACCTCTTTAGTGTTTATGAAACTTATGGGTGCAAGTGCACATTTGTGATTCGGTGTGTTGTGTTTGTTGTGCACAAGTGTTCTTGGGTGTGTATGTTCACACATTTATTCTTAAGGTTATTGTGTTATCGACTAAAGTATCTTGTTGAAGATACTTTTACATGGTATCAGAGCCTCGTTGAAGAAGAAGAATTGCGACTCGCCTTCTTTTGCATTCCTCGGGAAGCGTGCCTTCAAGTTTTTTGAAATCAAAGAGGATCATCTTCTTCGAGCAATATTTTAGGAGCTCCTTTTGTCAAGAAAGACGCAAAACGTAATTAAGGTACATACTATCTCTTGCATTCTTTCCTCTCTAATGGGCGAAAAAGACTCCCATTTCTCTCTTGGGTTTAAGCTTAATGGCTCAAACTATCATGTTTGGGCCGGTAATATGGAAGCCCATATTAAAGGAAAGGGGCTTTGGGGTTACGTTTATGGATCCATACCGGAACCGGAACCCAAAATTACCATTGTTGAAGGAGGTGATATTAAGATTCTTGAAGGGGATGAAAGACAAAAGGCCCTTGAAGAGTATTCTAAGAAACATGATGATTGGGAAATGAAGAACTTCAAGATATTATCTTGGATTTTCTCATCCGTTGAGACCAAGATAAATGCCAACATCATCAAATTTAAAAGGGCTTCCGAAGCTTGGGTATATCTTGAGAAAATGTACACCTCAAGAGATCTATCCCACAAGTACTTTCTTCAAAAGAGGGCTTTGACTCTCCAACAAAATGACATGACCATTCGGGAGTACTTTGCCGAATTATCCTCTATTTGGGACGAGCTTGCAATTCTTGAACCTAAATGGAGTGGTGAGGCTATCGAATTAAGGCACAAACAACTTGAAGAAGACCGGTTCTTCAATTTTTTAAATGGCCTTAGACCCGAATTTGAACAAGTTCGGTCCTCTCTTCTCTCCGCCTTCACATCCCCCTCACTCGAAGATGTTATCACCAAGCTAAGTGGTGAAGAAACCCGTATGGGGATTGGCAAAAATAACCCTAGCATTCTTGTTACTTCTTCTACTCAAGAAGATGGTGAAATGGCTAATGTCGTGTCAAGACCGGGAAATAACATGAGGACCTATAGACCTCCTCATTTCAAGAATCAAGGTCAAGGAGGAAATGATCGGTATGGCAAAAGAGACTATAGCAAAGTAACTTGCTATCATTGTAAAGAACCCGGACATATCAAACCCTTGTGTCCTAAATGGAAGAAATTGATTGCAACGGCTATGGCATCTCAAGTTGAAGAACGACCCCCTTTATCAAGTGAGTCTCTTTTTCTTCAACAAATCATGGAAGCCCTACAACCTCTTCTCAAGGGAGGTACCTCCGGAGCCGCTATGTCATCCTCTTCCCCCGGTAAGACATCTTGGCTTTTAGATTCCGGGGCATCCTTTCACATGACCCCTAGTTATTGCACTCTTTCAAATTTTTCTAAAAGTGCTTTTCCATCCTTTGTATCAACCGCGGATGGTACATCTCTTGAGATTAAAGGAATAGGTAATTTTGAAAAACAAGACTTCTTTGTTCCAAAAATTCGTTTTATCCCAAACCTTAACCTAAATCTTCTTTCCGTTTCCCAACTCTCGGACCATGGTTGCGATATAAAATTTTCTTCTAATAAATGTTGGATACAGGATCGCCAGTCCGGGAGATTGATTGGGGAAGGCTCTAGAAGAGGAGACCTCTACTACATAGATTTTCTTCAAGTTCCCAAGAGTCAATTTTGCAACGTCTTCCAAAACAAAGACATTCATGTATGGCATAAGAGATTGGGTCATCCCAATATTGTTAAAATCTCGTATTTGCCTTTTGTTAAACATCTTTGTAAAAGTGACTTTTTGTGTAATGAATGCATTCTTGGGAAAATGAAATGTTTGCCCTTTCCTCAAAGATCCATGTTTACGACAAAACCATTTGAAATTGTCCATTCCGATGTATGGGGACCGGCTCCGGTAATGTCTAAAGGAGGTTTTTCATATTATGTAATCTTTGTGGATGACTATACTAGGTTTTGTTGGATCTATTTCCTTAAACATAAACATGAAGTTTTTTCAACCTTTAAAAATTTTCACATGATGATTTCAAATCAATTCAATGGATCTTTAAAAATTTTTAGGTCTGACTCTGGAGGAGAATACCTCTCAAATGAATTTAAGGGTTATCTTGAAAATTTTGGAATTCTTCACCAAAAATCATGTCCAAAAACCCCTCAACAAAATGGGTTAGCCGAACGAAAACACAGACACATCATTGAAACAACTAGGACTTTGCTCATTTCTCAAAACATTCCAAAAAATCTTTGGGCTGAGGCTGCTCTTACCTCTGTCTATCTCATAAACCGACTTCCATCGAAAAATTTAAACAAAATTTCTCCCTTTGAAAAACTGTATGATAAGGAACCTGATTATAGCAGGTTAAGGGTCTTTGGGTGTAAGTGTTTTGTTCTTACTGATAAGAATGACAAACTTTCTCCAAAGGCCATTCCTTGTGCCTTTCTTGGCTATTCTGAAACCCAAAAGGGGTTTCGTTGTTATGATATCAAAAGTGATAAGTTGTATGTTTCCAGGAACGTGAGTTTTTTGGAAAATGTTAGTGGATTTGAAAGTTGTGACCCCCATAATGAAAATATGGATTACTCTTTTTTATTTGATTTACTGAATAAGGACGATGATACTAGTGATAATGAGTCAGATCAAGATAACCCAAATGAACTTGAAACCGAGGAAAACATCTCCTTGTCTCCTTCGTCACATCAACCTATTGAATTACCTAGAGACCCTATCACCTACTCTCATAGAGATCAAAACAACTTTAGGAGTGCTCTTGACAGATATAATGATGCCAGTTCCAGTGCCTCTCAGAATGAAGTGATCCCTCGTAGAACTGAGAGAAGTAGAAGGCCTCCTTCTAGGTTCATTTCCTATGACTCTTTCTCACCAAGATATAGAGCCTGCCTTAGTGCCATCCACTCTTATATAGAACCTAGAAATTTTGAAGAAGCACATAAATGCCCTGAATGGATTAATGCCATGGACAATGAACTTGAGGCTCTGAGAAGAGCCAAAACCTGGGAATTCCAAAATCTTCCTAAAGGCAAGAAAACAATAGGGTGCAGATGGGTTTTCAAAGTAAAAACTAAAAGTGATGGATCCCTTGAAAGGTATAAAGCTCGCTTGGTTGCAAAAGGATATAGTCAAGAATATGGTATTGACTATGAAGAAACTTTTGCTCCTGTAGCTCGTATGGTCACTGTTCGATGTCTTATAACCGTTGCCTCTATCAACAAATGGAACATCTATCAAATGGATGTGAAAAATGCCTTTTTAAATGGCGATTTAAGCGAAGAAGTCTACATGGATGCTCCTCCTGGAATGGAGACTCCTAAGGGAAAGGTGCTTCGTCTTCAGAAAGCACTCTATGGACTAAAACAAGCTCCCAAGGCTTGGTATGATAGATTTAACTCTGTTATGATTGAGAATGGTTTTTTCTCTTGTTTTACTGACACTGCTCTATTTGTTAGAAAATCCAATGCAGGGATTGTTATTTTACTTCTGTATGTTGATGACATGCTCATCACTGGGAGTGATTCTAACGGGGTTAAAAATATAAAATCTATCTTAAAAGATAAATTTGAAATGTCTGACTTGGGTTTTTTAACTTATTTTTTGGGAATTAAAGTGGCATACTCTCTTCGAGGATATTTCTTATCTCAAACTAAGCTTGCTTCTGAGATCATTGACAGGTCAGGTATTACAGATGAGAAGCTGTGTGAAACTCCTGCGGTAGTAGGAGCAAAGATGAAAATTGATGATGGAGTTCCCCTATTGGATCCTACACCTTACAGACAGCTTGTAGGGTCCCTGATGTATCTGAGTATTACCAGACCAGATATATCCCATGCAGTCCATACTGCAAGTCAATTTCAGCATGCGCCTACATCCGTTCACATGAGTGTCATCTTACGGGTCGTAAGATACATAAAGGGTACTCTAAATAAGGGAGTTTTTCTGTCCTCTTCCTCTGATTTAAAATTGATTGCTTATACTGACTCAGATTGGGGAGGTGACCCAAATAACTGTCACTCCACCACTGGTTTTTGTGTGTTCTTAGGAGACTCACTAATTTCGTGGAGATGCAAGAAGCAACAAAAGGTGTCGCTCTCCTCAACTGAAGCTGAATATCGTGCCATGGCCACTACTACCATGGAGATTGTTTGGATTCACCAACTGCTAGAAGACATGGGGATCAAAATTGAAGGACCCACCAAGCTATGCTGCGACAACAAAAGTGCAATCTACATTACAAAGAACCACACCTTTCATGAGCGGACAAAACACATCGAAATGGACTGTCACTATGTTCGTGAAGCATATCTCCGAGGAGTTATCGACCTTCCTTATGTCACGTCCGAATATCAGTTGGCCGATTTCTTTACTAAAGCCCTGTGCGCTCCGCGGTTCAACTTCCTTCTTGGCAAACTATCGGTCATCTTGCCCTAAGTTTGAGGGGGGGTGTTAAATTATGTAATCAAACTTGTAATTTCGTATATATATTTTATATATATAAGGTAATACATATACATATATATAATATATGTATATGTATTTACCAATTATATATATAAAATATATATAGTCATAGTAAGGGTAGTTTAGGAATTTAACACATTCTTTTTCAAGAATATGTTTTTTTGTATTTTCTTTTTTCCTTTTCTTTTTGTATTTTTGTTTTTTGCATTTAATGCATTGTACATGCATTGGGAGGGGCCCAACCCACTAGTCGTTGGACCCCTCCAACGGTCACAAATGTGACCGTTGGAGGGGCTCCAACGACTATGTGGAGCCCCTCCCAAGGCCTCCTCCAAGCCCTATTTATATGGGCAGCTCCTCTTGTATTTTCTCAAGGGATTTGGGATTATAGCCCAACCTCTTTAGTGTTTATGAAACTTATGGGTGCAAGTGCACATTTGTGATTCGGTGTGTTGTGTTTGTTGTGCACAAGTGTTCTTGGGTGTGTATGTTCACACATTTATTCTTAAGGTTATTGTGTTATCGACTAAAGTATCTTGTTGAAGATACTTTTACAAAGGTATGATTCGCTGACCCCCTCACCGTCTCTGCTCCTCCTCTTTCTTCTTTTCCTTCTTCCCTCTCTTTTTATTCTTCTTCTCTCAGGGACGACAGAAAAAAATTGGGTTGTAAACAGATTGGTCTGGTGAAATTTTTGTTTAGGTTTTGCTACTCTTGTATATAAAACCAAATCTGATTTTATGCACCTGTATGTAGTCATCAACACAGAGGATGTAGTAGGTAGGTGAAAAAAAAACTTCATGCTCAAGGACTAAGCCATAGCTCAAATGATTTTTTCACTTCCAAAATGCACCATATGAAGAGCATATTGTGATTTTTTCATTCAGATAAACTAATACTAAGTGATGGTCAATAGTGTTTTACTGAGCTTAGTAGTTGTGCATGTATCTGATAGCAGTTTTGGGCACACTGCAGTGATTTATCACAAAATAATTCCAATGACCGAGTTACCAAGAAGAAGTTTGCTACTCTGGTGAGAAATTGTTCTCTGTTCTTGAGTAAATTGAAGTCCGGCAAATTGAAAAAATAAGTTTATCGTTTTTGTTTGTGTTCTTTGCCTAGTTTTTTTCATAGATAAAATGTTTGTAACAAAGTGGCGTTGTACGTGATGTGTTTTCTACTTGCTTATTTTGTTCTAATAGTTTCTATCTTGTAAGAGTTTCCTTTACAAGCTTTGACATTATCTCTCTGGAAAATAACAGGTATCCTTAAGTGGCCACTTGTTTGATAAATTTTTTATCAATGAAGCTCTAGATGTTATCGAAGCTGCTGGTGGGTCTTTTCATTTGGTTAGATGTGAAGTTGGTCAAAGTGCTGATGCCATGTCTTACTCGGAGCTTGAAGTACGTCTAATTCTTTGAATTCAAACTTTTAGTTTTGTCTTGGTGATATAAGTTCAACCTATGGTTTATGTGACCGAGTTTTACCACTTTCTGATGTCCTATCATGATATCTGGAAGTATTGCCACAATGAATGCTATGAAACAAATGACACCTGGATTGCATATCTGCCCAATATGAAGAACTGAAATCAGCAACTTAGTTTATAAAGTCTGTGGAAGAGAGTGGAAAGTATGATAAGAAAAATCCCTGATAAAAAATGATATTGTCAATTATATTGATGTGTAAGTGCTTTTCATATTTTATATAAAAGACCTTAGTCAAATTGGCATCTACAAATAAGCTATGTCATGTGTACGCATCACTTAGCATGTGTATCCTGTGTTGACACGGTGCAACACTTGGACACACCAGGACACTTAATGAACATAGTCGAACCACATTAACTTTATCTATTTCTGTTTATGATGCTGATACTTGTTTTTGTCCACTCACATTCTTTTTCTTTTAAAATTTGTCTATCAACTACATTAAGTTTCAATTTCAAAAGTTCAACTTAGTCTTCTTATTTGATGTTTTCAATTATAGTAATTTAGAATTGTTGAAGAGTTTTCACTTGAGATGATATTTATGTTCCATTGCTTTAGGTTAATATCTATATCTATATATATATATATATGTGTGTGTGTGTGTGTGTGTGTGTGTAATATCTCGTATTTTCCATGACTTTTAAAGTATAAAATATAATTTGTGTATTATATATTTATATTTAAAATTGATAAAATCATGGAAAAATGATTTAAATTGAGGTGATGTCAGCAGGGTCTGGGCGTGGCCCAAAGCCCACTGACATGAGCTAATTGAGCTAAGTATAATTTGAGAAATTTTTAGTTTTTAACCTTTAAATTTAAGCGAAATTCAGGCGAAATTTGAAAGCGAAATTCAGGTATGACCACTGTTAGATCCTCCTTGGAATGTAGATTGCGTAGGCGACCTGTTTTTTCGAGACCGGATTACGGTTGGCCCAAAAAATGTATTTTTAAAAAATGACCGGCTTCTATTTTTAAACTTTTTCTAGATTGGATTGGACTAAATCCGCTCCATTTAATCCAAGCTAATATGGATTTGGACCCAGTCCAGTATCCATATTGACTAAGATCTGGTCCAAGTTAGGATCCATATGGATTTGGATATGGATAGATCCGATATCCATCCATGGCAATTTTAAAACTAATTTGAATTTAAAGTTTTAAAAAACACTTTTAAATAGGATGAGATAGAGTTCTACCTGGGATCTTCTAGAAGGGGCATCCCCCCTAGAATATTCTCTAAGAAAATTAATTAAAAATAAAAATAAAATATAGCAAATATCTAGAAGATGAGGTAGAGTTCTACATTTAGTAGAACTCTACTCTTTAAGGAGAGATCTAGAGGGGACGTCACCCCCTTTCTAGACAAATCAACTAAATATAAAAAGGGGATTAGAAGCCTCTCTCTAGAACTCCTGTTCTAGAGAGAGAGTGAGGGAGAGAGAGGAAACTCGTGTGAGAGGGTTTAGAAAAAAAAAAGAGAAAGAAAAGGGAAAAGGAGAAGAAAAATAAAATAAAATACTATGATTTTTCTAAGTTCTTCATACTATAAATCAAGGTATGGGTTTCTTTCTTAATTCGCACGGGAAAGGGGATTTTATAAACTGATTCAAGCATAGATTTAGGGGGAAAAGGGAAATATGATTTTAAAGCTATATGTATATATATATATATAAATTTTTCATGGATGTCAATTTCCCTATTCATGCAAATATGAAAATATTGGTATATATATATAAATTTATGGTTTGTCGAGTTTCATGTTCATGCATCTAAAATATACTTGTGTTTCAGATTTAGTCGATCTTATTGTTTATGCATATGAAAATATGCATATAATTTAGATATGTCAATTGTAATGAAATATGCGGAAATAAAAGCAATGTCCTACAATGGACATTCACAGGTAGAAAGCAAAAGAACAAGTCCAAAAAAGGACATACACAAAAGCCAACAATGGCTTGCAAACATAAATTCTTATAAATGCAAGAAAGGGCTTGAAGAAGCCAATCCTTTACAAAGGGGGATACCTCACTTATTTATAGGCAAGGAAGAATGAGAGAAAGGGAGAAAAGTAAGAGAGAGAGACCACATTGGGAGGCCCAACAAGGTGTCGTTGGGCTCCCAACGGTCATAATTGTGACCGTTGGGGGCCCAACGACTCTTGGTTGGGACCCCAATGTGAATGCATTAAATGCATTTTTAGGAAAAAAAACAAAAAAAAAACAAAAAGAAAAAGTAAAAGAAAACAAAAAAGAAAAAGAAAAAAGACTACAATGCCCCTATTGGACAAAATTACAGGAATACCCTTATCGGGTATGTTTGAATATATATATATATATATATATATATATATATATATATATATATATATATATATTGATTACATGTATTTTAACACCCTCCCTCAAGCTTTACGGGGATATAACCGAAAGCTTATTAAGAAGGAACATAAAACGAGGAGCAGCAAGGGCTTTAGTGAAGAAGTCCGTCAACTGGTACTCGGATGTAACGTAATGCAGTGCTATGGTTCCTCTTAGGTATTCATCACGAACGTAATGGCAGTCCATCTCGATGTGTTTAGTACGCTCATGGAAGGTGTGATTGCTTGCGATATAGATTGCGCTTTTGTTGTCACAACACATCTTCGAAGGAGTAGAGATGACTATGCCCATATCACTGAGAAGACTTCTAAGCCACACAAGCTCCATGGTTGTAGTGGCCATTGCACAATACTCCGCTTTTGTTGAAGACAATGATACTTTGTGCTGCTTCTTGCATCTCCAAGAAATCATAGAGTCACCTAAGAAAACACAAAAACCGGTAGTTGAGACTCTATCATTGGGATTTTCTCCTCAATCAGCATTAGTATAAGCAATTAAATCAAGTGATGACGAAGAGGAAAGAAAAACTTCCTTAGTTATGGTGTTTTTTATGTATCTGACTATCCTTAAGACTGCACTCATGTGCACAGTTGTAGGTGCATGTTGAAACTGACTGACTGAGTAAACTGCATGAGCTATGTCTGGCCGAGTGATGGATAAGTAGGTCAAAGACCCAACAAGTTGGCGGTAGGGAGTAGGATCCTCGAGGAGTGTTCCATCTTCCAACCTTAACTTTGCATTGATAACTTCTGGGGTTTTTGTTTTCTTATCATCGGAGATGCCAGACTTGGAACAAATGTCAACAACAAGTTTCATATGAGAGATAATGTAACCTCGGGGGAGAGTACGCTACTTAAATTCCTAAAAAATATCTTAAGAAACCAAGGTCAGACATGCCAATTTTTTTTTTTTTTAAACTTTCTTAATATCATTGATTCCTTGCTCATCACTTCCAGTGATGATCATATCATCAACATAAAGTAGTAGATTAACTACTGAAGACCCTGCACTTTTCACAAACAAAGCAGTGTCAGTATAGCATGAGCGAAAATTCAAACTTGTCATTACATTGCTAAATCTATCATGCCAAGCCTTTGGCGCTTGCTTTAAACCATATGATGCCTTTTTAAGTTTGAGAATTTTATTTTCACCAATATATACTTTTGGTGGAGGATCCATGTAAAACTCTTCATTTAATTCACCATTTAAGAATGCATTCTTAACATTTAATTGACAAATAAGTCATTTTTTAACTGACGCAACCGCAATAAGAGTCCTAACCAGTGTTGTGAAAAGCGTTGAGGCGTAGCGAGGCGCTCCACCAAAATCTGAGGCGAGGCGTAAAGCGTAAGCCTCAACATTTTCTTTTTAAACTTAAAAAAAAACTATAAAAATATCTAAAATTATAAATAAATAAAAAAATCTTTATTGATGAAGCAACAACCAACAGAAAATAAAAAATCTCAAATAAATACTAAAAAAAATCTGAGATTAACATGTAAAAGTAACATTAATGCAACAACTTGATCTATGTAAGTATCTAAAAAATAAAACATGTACATTCATTAAATTAAAAATCGTTTCACTTTCTACAGCTACATGCTTTCTTGAATAAAAAAAATAGAAAAATTTAGAAAAAGATAAACAACGTACATCTGCGCATGAACTGCAACATAGAATATCAGTAAGCATCCTTGTGGACAAAAAATAAATGAATTATTCTTTTCTAAAAAGAATCAAAACTGCCCTGGAACTTAACACATAGATCACTTTCTGTCAAATTTGGCAAGACTTGAGCATTTTTTAATGTCAACGCTATTGATAAGCCATGACATTATCTTCGCATGAGATATTCTCCATTCTTTCCATTTCTTCTCGTATGAGGCAATAGCCTTGATTTTCTCTTCTTCCGATAGAGGGACCTCTTTATCTCCCTCCTTTTTAGTAAGAGATAGCTTAGGTTCCGAATCGGAACCATCCACAATCCCCCATAAGCCTTTTCCCCATATATGGTGCTTCATGATTGAAGCCCATGTTACATAGTTCGTATCGCTTAGTTTCATAGGCATGATGGTGACTTTATCATTGTCATCCATCGATTACAAGGAGAGAAAAAATAGGGATAAAAGAGAAACAAGGAAAATGAAAAAGAAAGAAAAAAAAAACAATACAACAAGATGTGAAATCTTCTCCAATGAAGTGATAAAACATTTCTCTTCAAGTGGCGAACACTTTTGCAAACGGGCACGGAAACCGAGACAACTTTTCCTCAAGATTTAGTACTTCCGCGGCTCTGATACCATGAAATGAAATGGGGATCTTCGAAACACGAGCTTAGATTAACAAGGGCAAGTGTCAAGAATGACACTAAAGCATAACCCTTAAAAAGGGTATAACTGGAAAGAAAATAAAAATAAAAATGTATTCTTTATTGATATGAAAAACCAATTGCTTAAGAAGCATTGGAATGAAATACAAGAGGGGCTGCACCCATTTATATACACAGCTGAAAGAGGACTCAATAGAGCTGTTGGACACAGTCCAACAACTCTATTAAGAGCTGTTGGACTGTGTCAGTCCAACAACTCTATTGCTAGTCAAGTCTGGACAGGACTTGACTAGCAACAGTCATTCTAGTTCAAACTGAACTAGATGACATAAAGACAAAAAATAAAAATAAACAAAAAAAAATTACAGAAATGAAAGAAATGAAAAATGTATTTATATATATATATATATAATAATATAATATTATTATATATACATATATGTACAGTTTTACATTTTAACAATTGTGACCATTGGGGGCCCAACGACTCTTGGTTGGGACCCCCAATGTGAATGCATTAAATGCATTTTTAGGAAAAAGAAAACAAAAAAAATAAAAAAAAAGTAAAAGAAAAACAAAAATGAAAAAAGAAAAAAAACTACAATGCCCCTATTGGACAGAATTACAGGAATACCCTTATCGGGTATGATTGAATATATATATATATATATATATATATATATATATATATTGATTACATGCATTTTAACATCGATTTCATACTCATGCATATGTGTTTCTGAAGTTGCCGATTTCATTAGAAATACTTATACATGGTTGCCGATGTCATGGGTTTAATGAGTATGTATGTGTATCTCTCTTTTGTTGATTCCCCATGCTCATGCATACTGAATATATATATACATATATACAAATATATATATATACATATATATATATATATATATATTCCGATTTGTCGATTATGCATCTAAATGAATTTTTGTGATTCAGATTTGTCGATCATACATCTAAATGAATTTTTGTTATTCAGATTTGTCGATCATGCATCTAAATGAATTTTTGTTATTCAGATTTGTCGATCATGCATCTAAAAATATTTTTGTGATTCAGATTTATCGAGCTTAACACTCATGCATCTGTATTTATGTGTTTCAGATTTATTGAGTTCAATACTCATGTATATATGCAGACCAACAACCTATGTCACATGGGTGCGGCGCAATTTCAAAAATTTTGGACACGGGGACTTGGCTATATATATATAACAATAATAAGTCGGTTATAGCCCATTAGGGGAATGTTGCATATGTTAACTGTAGACTAACATAACCCATTAGGAGCTATGTCACATGGGTGCGGGTACGGGTGCGACACGGGTGCGGCACAATTCCAAAAAATTTGGACACGGGGACTCATATATATATATATATATATTAAAAAATATATATTATAAATAAATATTTTAAATATATATAATTATATATTTAACAATAAATTAACACATAAAGATTGTAAATTTTAAAACAAAAATAAAAAAGCAATTCTTAACAACACGAACTTACCAAAATATAACACATAAAGAAGCTTGTGAGTGTGATAAACAACAAAACTTATCATAAATCCGCCTCATCGTCTGAATTAGAGGGAAGAACAGGATCGAGGTAGTCCATGTTGAGAGTATTTAAATTATGTTCTCCCTCCAAGTCAAAATCTTCTGGATTTACATCCCAATTCTTGGATGGTCCACAACTGCATCAAAAAATGACTATATTAGTATCTAACTTAAAACTTTGAATACAAATATTTAAATACAAACTTTGAATACAAAGAAAAAAAAATACCTATACTCTTCTTTGGTGCGACGAAAAATTAATCGTAGATTCAAGTGAACATAAACCAAATCCTCTGCTCTTTTACTAGTGAGTTTGTTTCTTTTAATATTGTTAATTTGAGCATATGTACTCCAATTTCTTTCACAACAAGATGATGTAACAGGTTGGGATAACAACTTCATTGCAAGACGTTGCAGATTTGGTGTCTCTGATCCATATGTTGCCCACCAATTAAGGGGATCTTCCTCGTCCCTTGCCACAAGTGCTGCTAAAGAATCAAATCTCCCAGTAGAAAACTTGTCAAACTCACTGTTTACAATCTTAAACATGTGAGGATCATTAAAAAGTCTTCCCAGATATATATTATTCTATTTCTTGATATCTCAGGATCTTCATTTGGAGAAACACGACTAACACCTGTTGTCAACCATTTTTTTGCATAGTATTTTGGATCGAGATAGTGTGTCATGCAATGCAAAGGTGTATTGCTTTTATCCCATCTTCTCACTAAAACTGAATGTACATGATTATAAAATTCTGAATCAAGTGTAATATCTTTTTTCTCATGTTTAAAAATGATACTTTGAACTTTTTCAATCATATTGTCCCACATTTCATAAATTCTATGAAGCATGGGTACATCTCTGTCAACTTCTCTCAACATTTCCCAAATAGGCTCTGTAAATTCAACAAAATATGTAATTTTATCCCACCAAAAATTATCACAGATGCATTTTTTGATAGCTTGAGCCTTGACATCATCTTCAGTACGATAAAAATCCCAATCTTGATCAGCCATCATCATTATCAATGCATTCTTGAGTTGCTTAATTCTTTTTATCATAACAATGAGAGAATCAAAACGAGTTTCAACAACTTTCAGTAACTTGAGATCAGAATGCCTATTAAATATAGAAAGGGCATGATGATGGTTTACAACAAAATTTCTAATATTTTGAACATCATGTTTTATTTCCTCAATCCATAAGCACATTTTATGTGCATGTGCATCATCTTTTGATGGATTGCATATACTCTTAAGTGCTAAATTTAAGCTGTGTGCTGCACAAGGAGTCCAAAAAATATGTGAATATGTATCTTCACTTGCCAAATTCATTCCTGCACGACTGCAAATTGGAGCATTGTCAGTAATGATTTGCACCACACTTTGTTCACCCACTTCTTTTATCACTTCGACAAATAATCTCTTTAAATATTCAACATCTTTATACTCTCCAGATGCATCAACAGTCTTCAAAAAGATTGGCTCATTAAGTGAGTAAGCAATGAAGTTTATCAATGATCGCCTTTGTATATCAGTCCACCCATCAGAAACAATCGACACTCCATGTCGTTTTCATGCAAATTTTTTGGTCTCTAACAAGTCTTCAATTTTATTTTTTTCCTCTGCAAGAATGACTGTTCTTAGTTTTTCTGAACTAGGAGGCACATGACCACTCAAATTGCAATTAGCCAAAGATGTAATCATATCTTTCCAGTATGGACTTCTAGCTACATTAAAAGGAATTGAGTTTGAGTAAAAGAATCGACCAATCTTTTTATCAATTTATGCTCTTGCCATGTTTTTGAATGACACTTGTATTGTTTTATTGCTTTCTATCTTTCTTTTCTTTAAAAGTTCTTCTTGTATATCACTAGCAGTAGGAAAAGACAAATTAATCGAATCGCTTCTCATCTCTGCAATTTTCTTCTTTTTAGCTTCCTCTTGTTCTTTTTTTAATTGCTTTAACATGTCTTTGTCAACCCCAGAACATGCCCTAATTCCTTGACCACAAATATGCAAAAGATGTGCTTTCACACGCATATAAGAACCTGTGAAAACAGTCTTACATAGATTACAATGAAACTGCACATTCCCACCACCACCACTACTAGCTTTTACCCCTTTTGTCACAGGCCTCCAAAGTGGTTGAAAAACTTCTAATTCAGGGTTAGAACTTGAACCAAATGTATTGACACTACCGCTAGAACTCACCATTATATTTGAAAAGTGAAAACTGAAAAGAAAATAAGTAAATAAAATAAAGTTAATAAACACTTCAAAATAATAGTAATAGAAGCTCCAGGTTCGTTCCCCCTGTGCAAATAAGGTTCAAACCAGACCCTCCTCTACAAACCAGGTTCGAGATAGGGGGCCTACCCCCTATCTAACGCAAAAAGGAGGGGCAGGGCAAGCCCCTGCTGAACCTTATTCGTGCCAGGGGCTTTGCCCTTGCCAAAAAGCCAAAGGCAACAGGGGAAACGAGGAGGGGCTCGACCCCTCCTCGTTTCCCCTGTTGTTTGGCGGGGCTAGGATCGGCCTGTCAGCCGAGCCCCCTCCTTCCCCCACTCCTACTTCTTACCCCTGTGATAAAAGGGAAACGATCTATGAATCAGAGGCACAGGGGGGGGGGGGGGCGGCGAGCCCCTCTTCTGCGAGCAGAGGGTACAGGGGGGGGGGGGCTGCCTGACATAAGCGAAACGAGGAGGGGCCAAGCCCCTCCTTTGTGAATAGGAGGCATAGAGAGGGGCCGAGCCCCTCTTCTGCGAACAGAGGGTGCAAGGAGGGAGGCTGCGAGCAGAGGGTGCAGGAGGGTCGATCAACATACCTGTTGAGTATTGACGGAGGGGGAGACGGTGGCTGCCTCTGCGTACTGTCGCCGGAGTCTGGATCGCCGGTGTGGGTGTAGGAGAAAGCTG
Source organism: Nuphar pumila (assembly GCF_984573655.1). Classification (NCBI taxonomy): domain Eukaryota; kingdom Viridiplantae; phylum Streptophyta; class Magnoliopsida; order Nymphaeales; family Nymphaeaceae; genus Nuphar; species Nuphar pumila. Next base: position 98,555,587 of record NC_143258.1, read on the forward strand.
CAAGGACTGAGGGGGAGAGGCAAAATCGAGAGGGTAAGCCCCTCCCCCTGTCGATAAACCCTTTTAGGGTTCGACTGCAAAAGAAATTTGGATCTGGGTCGGGTCCAGACCCGGATCCAAAACGTAATTTAAAAATTGAAATGGACATTTTTGGACTCGGTCAATGTTGACCGAGTCCAAAATGTGGACAAACTCGGCCTCGACTCATTGACCGAGTCCGACTCGGCGTTGACCGAGTCCGGGTTGAGTCTGAAGTCGCACCCGTGTCGGGGCGTGTCGACTCGGGTGCGACACCTCCTTAGCCGAGTCTGTGTGACATAGATTAGGAGACTTCAACTGTGTACATCTGTCTCTTGTTGTAGCCCATTAGACTTCTCCTAATGGGCTATAGGACATGTCCATCTTGCTGTATACGTTAACAGTTGCACAAACTGTGCAATGCAGTCTGTGACTGTGCATAGTCACAGATTGTGCAATGCAATGACTGTGCAGTTGCACAGTCTGTGACTGTGCAACTGCATTGCATAGTCTAGTTATATATTTTTTAAAAATATATCTATATATATAATGATTATTTTTTGTTTTTTGCCCTAAAAATGGACATTTTTGGACTCAATCAAAGTTGACCGAGTCCAAAATATGGACGGACTCAGCCTCGACTCGTTGACCGAGTTTGACTGACGTTGACCGAGTCTGGGCCGTGTCCGAAGCCGCACCCGTGTCAAGGTGTGTCGACTCGTGTGTGACGCCTCCCTAGCCGAGTCCGTGGGACATAGCCAACAACTATTTTACTTGATTATACAGGTCTGGCTAACCCATGTACATGATTATGATCATGTACATGGATCAACTAGCGTGCTATATGTGTGTATAGGTCTGACCGACCCATGTACATGGATCAGCCAACATACTGTATACATGTGTGTACTAGTTTGGCTGACCCATGTACATGATTATGATCATGTACATGGATCAACCAACATATTGTATACGTGTTTTTACAGGTCTGACCGATCCATATACCCACGTACATGATTATGGTCATGTACATGGATCAACCAACATACTTGTTACATGTTTATTTCAGTTTGGCCGATCCATGTACATGATTTAACCCAGCCATGATTATACATGTGTCTGGCCGATCCATGTACATGATTTAACCCAGCCATGATTATACATGTGTCTGGCCGACCCATCTACATGATTCCGATCATGTACATGAATGAGACCAACCGACTGTTTACATGTATATGCTTGTCTGGCCGACCCATGTAATTATGTATATGGATTAACCCAAAAGTGGATATGTTAACTTACGAATAAGCTCGGATGATGATATTTGTGACTGGTCGATACATGTACATGAATCAGACCAGCTGTGGCTAGTTTTTTTTATGGTCGATACATGTATATGAATCTGATCATGTACATGAATCGAACCAGCACAATGATATTTTCTGTTTTGCCGATTTGTGTACATGAATTGAGTATGTAAATAAATGTGGTCGGCACTTAAAAAATTTCTGCATAATCGCTTTACATACATGAAGATGGTCATTTACATGATTATGATTGGAATATGCATTTTTTGAGTTGATATATAAATTTGATCCTAAATTGATCAATATGCAATTGTATATATCATACACATGAATCTGAAAATAATTTGATGTTTACATGACTGTGATCTTATGTATGTTTGGTTGATTATATGCATGAAATTGATCATGAATGGTGTGGTCTGCAAGCATTGTATTCACATGCGTATGTACTTAGCTTAATGTGTATTCTTTTTTTGTTTTGAATATCTATTGTGAACATGTTTGGAAACTATGTGTGTGCTTTATGTTCACTGAAATTTTGCAATTTGCATAAATCATTTTTGAGATGTGTAAGTGGTCAGATGTAAACCACTATGGGCCGTGTAGGTCAAGAGCATGTGTTGCTCCAATGTTGATTTTACTTATGCATTGCAAAATACTTTCTGAAAATTATTGGTTTTTCAAAATTTAATTACACAGTTAAAATTGTGAGGGCTAGGGCCTGAAATTAGTTTTACATGTTGATTTGCAAAACGTTTTTTGTGTAAATAACTTGAAATTGATTTGAAATGGTAAAAGAGACCAAAAGAGTGTAATTAATCTTTTCCTTGATGTCCCTTCTAGAGTGATAAAAGTTAAAAATGACAAATCTCGAGAGTCAAAAACTTAGGAGATTTTAAAATTTTTCATAATTTGTGCATTTTTGGCAAAATTTTGGCAATACAAAATATATTAAAAAATATTTTTTATAAGAAATTATAAATAAAACACATTTAAAAAAAATCTTGAGATAAATATCTGCTAAAATGGTAAATATCGTGATATTTGTCACAGTTTGAAAATCTTGAGAGAAATTGCCGTTTTAAACTGTCAGGCAATTTCTCACGATAATTTTATAAATCTCGCGATATTTGTTACAGAGTTTCCTTTCACAGTGTGAGAATCTTGGATAGCAGTTATGGAGGATCGTGAGGATACTAAAAGTCCGTGTACGATTGTGCCCCAGAATCCGATATGGTGGTTCACCTCCCGACCACGGTTTTAGGGAGATTTCAACTACTTTGCCTGAGGGTGTTGTTGTTGACTCAACTGTAGTTATTGACATACCAAGAAAGAGACGGCAGTGGATGCTGATTTTTCTGATGTCCCGACATTATATGTTTTTTAATATTCTGATTGATAATGTTAATTCCTGATATCGGTTGAAGAACAAGTGTGAAACCCAGTAATAAAATACAAATTGTGTGTTAAGTTATGCTCGAGAACCTAGCTTGAACTTTGAGAATTGTGCTCGTTTTGAGTATCCGCGGGTTTAAGGAAAAGTGTAAATTAGATTTGTGTGCATTTAATAAGGACATGCATACAAAAACAACTCTGATAAATAATTTAATAAGTTATTCATGCATGAGCATTGAATCATGCATATTTTACTTTACAACATTAGTTCATGCATCTATGCATATTTGGCTTTGCATGATATTTGATTGTTGCATGATATTTGGTTGAATGCATGAATAGTAAGATATTTGTGGTAAGTTGTTGCTTGTGATATTCCTCTGAAATTTATGCATGAATTTATTTATGCTATTTTCTTTACTGTTTAGATTTTTAGAGAAATTCGTACGAGGACTTCAGTTTTTAGCCATTTTTTTAAAACTGTTTTATAAGCACAGATGCTCAGTGATGTCTTGGACTGGATAGCTGGAGACTGCGAGACTTGTGATTGGTGTTTGAGCTCTGACAGATAGCATCAATTTGATATAGTCGATTTTGATATTCTAGACTCTTCAACTTTTTGATTAATTAATAAAGTTTGATTTATTACTTCAAGTTGATTCAATGCATGAAATTGTTTGTGGTTTGGTATATTAAACCTTTGATGTGCCCCGGGTCCTTGGGAGTGTTTTTCGCAATTGTTAAAAAAAAACACTATTTTCGAGGGTCAATTGGGGTCGTTACAATATATATATATATATATATATATATATATATATATATATATATATATATATATATATATATATATATATATATATATGCTACAACCAATTGTACCTCCAATCTAGTTGGAATCTCATAATTCAGTTTTTTTTACTCAACCTAACCTCATAGATGTGTTCATGCTCAATTTAGTAGGAATCTACTCTTGTATCATGTTTTTTCAACAAATGTTTTTATAAGTCGGAAAAAATCGATACATTCATAGCCTGATTTTTGGATCGCCAAAAAACCCTGCATATAGGCCGGATTTCAGTGATCCAAACACCGGTTCCTACTAAATAAAACATATAGATCACATCTATGGTGTTAGATGTGACAAAAAATAAGAATCGGTGTTTTGCTAAGTCAATTATTTTTACAATTGGCTGTAGCAAACTTTAACCCATATATATATATATATATATTTATGTATGTGTGTATATATATATATCTGTTTGTGTACTGCCATGTCTCCATGTCCTAATTTTTGAGAACTTCCATGTCATACCAAGTGTATCGGCATTATATCCCACTTTTGCATTCATATCCATATGACATAGCAACTAAGCTGTCAATTAATAGCAATGAACTTACTAGTATATTTGCTGTGTTTTAACCTACCTTGCAGTTCTAATGAAAGATTGCAGGCATATATAGTTACATATATGACATCAATTTCGAATCTTAAACAATATAAATGCAGATGCATGTTCAGGCAATTCACTGCAGGGTTATCCACTACTTCGTTCACACTTGACCATATTGAACTACATTCCTTAACATGAACAATGGTATGAAATATTTCTATCACGATCCTCACTTCTCACCAAATTCATCCAAAAAAGAGTTAGCCAATCTTGCTCTGTTCTTAGATACCATAACACCTCTATAAAATGAAAAAATGGATACTTTAATGATGAGTCAACAATTACCTGCAGCTAGAATTACCATAATGTATACACAAATTTAAATTAAGTGAAATATTATCCATCTTCCAAAAAAATTGGTTGTTACTTTCTACAAAGCTTATATGAGCGCTGTTGTCTCCTTATGGTTGATCAGTGGTTATAGTTTCTTGTGTATAGTCATTGGAAACCATAGAAACTGTGATAACATCTCTTTTATGTTGCTCTACTTTTTATTTTTATTTTTCTAAAACATATTGTTGCAGGTTTCTGCTGATGATAGTGGCCAACTGAACCAAATCATTGATTCTCTTTCTGTTATTGCCAATCGAAGTGATGATTGTGGGGCAGTGCGGAGTAGGTTTTCTCTGAAGGTTGGCAAGGTTGATGAAAGTGTTGTTGAGAAAGATCTTTACATAAGAAGTAGGCCAGCAGTTCTTATACTGGGTGCAGGTCGTGTCTGTGAACCTGCTGTTGCTTTTTTCTCTTCAAGTGAAACAATTGCGAAGAATCAGTGTGGACCATGCCTAGGGTGTGATGTTGAAGGCCCAAAAGATGTTCATGTTATTCTGGCATCTCTTTATCTAAATGATGCTGAAAAGGTAATCCTTGTGGATATAACTGCTACCAAAATATGTTCTGACCATATTTTGTTTATGAAATTATTTTAAACCTGTACTTATTTTTTGGTATTTTCTTCATTTGTCGGTCCACCTCAGCATCATGATGTTTGCTTGAGCTTATCGAGTAAAAATTATTGATCTTCTGAGATTTTTGTTGGATTTGGAGGAAAATCAAATGCTGGTAGACAAGTGTTTTTTTTACAAATTTTTCAATAATTTAATGAGCTTTGGCGCCATGACATCTAGTTGCCATTTATGGATTTGAATATTAAAAAGTTTTTTAATTGGAAAGCAAGTATATCTGAGTTTTGACCAATGTCGCAAATATTGTTCTTGGGATATTCCTAGAAACAAAATATCTTGGAATATGAAAGAGTTCTCTTAGGAAAAATCTCAGCAAGTTTTAAAATTTAAGAACATTTAAAAATCTAGAACTAGAAAATAAAAGTAAAAATGTATAGAAACTGAAAAAGATGTTATCTTTTATGTTAAATAATTTATGTGTGTATTGAATTTGTTGAGTAGGATGTTGATTGGAGAGAGAGAGAGAGTATTAATACATAGTTTGCTTTCTCTTTTTCTTTAGTTTTTTTTATATTGTATGTTCTATCTAATTCAATGCATTAGTGCAAAAATGAGCCTCTTTCGTGTTGGTTATCCTTCTTTTTTTCCTTCTTACTCCTAATTATTGTGTTAGTATGTTTTATTTAATGCATGTAAAGGATGGGGCATTTCAAGTTTCCTATGTCAATGGATGAGGGGCTACTAAAAACATGGGTGAACTAAGCTCATGTTTATTAAAGCCAGTAACCTCAAAATGTTACTTTTGAACTATGTATTTTTTATTTTAAAGTTTGTAAGGTCAAAACATCATGTAGATTGCAATTAAACAATGATTTTACCACAACCTAATAAAAAAGTTGCAATAAAAATGTGATAAATGCAATTTATTGCATTGTTAGATTTATATATGAGCTACTGAAATTAGCATGAGAAAAACACAATAGATCCAAAATGTCGGTGATATTTATGACTATTGTTTGGAATCTTTGGATATTCAATTGTTGAAGTTGCTAATAATGAGAGGAGAATAAGAGCAAAGGTGATGAGTTGCAGTCAAAACCCAAGCGGCTATATGAGTAAACAAAACAATACCAAGCTGTCTTTGCCCAAGATTCACAAGGTAATGTTGCTGAAAGAAGCGTAATTCACACAATCTCAAGGATATTCCTATTCTTTTGTTCTGCAACACCATTTACGCTGGTATATATGGAAAAGACCTCTAGTGCATGTTAAATTTTGGTTAAGAAATATCTCAAGAAACCTAGATCAGACATATCAATTTTTTTTAACAGATTTAATTTCACTTAACTCCCTTTTTATCATTTCATGTAATTATTATGTTGTCAACATATAATAACAATATCACAATATTTATACTTGTGTTCTTAACAAGGAGAGCAGTGTCAGTATAACATGATCGAAAACCCAAATTTATCATAACAGTACTAAAACGGTCATACCAAGCCTTAGGAGCTTGTTTAAGATCATATAAAACCTTTTTTAATTTTAAAAATTTTTCTTGTTCAATCTTAAAATTCGACGGGGGATCCTTGTAGACTTTCTCACTAAGATCTCCATTGAGAAATACATTTTTCGCATGTAGTTAGTAAATAGGCCAATTTTGGGTGGATGTAACAACTATGAGAGTTCTAACAATAATCATTCTGGCTACAAGGAAAAATGTCTCTTCATAGTCAATTTCATATTGTTGTGCATAGCCTTTTGCAACTAACCTAGCTTTGTATCGTTTTAAGGTTTCACCACTTTTAGTTTTAACTTTAAAAACCCATCTGCATCCTATAGATTTCTTTCCAAAAGGTAAATGTACTATCTATGAAGTGTTTCAAGTTCTAAATCATAGCCTCAATCTAATGAGGACAATCTTTGGCTTTACTATAATGAGAGGGTTCATGATAGGAATGAATAGTTAGAAGACATGTCTTGTAGTTTGATGAGAAGGATTCATAGGATATAAACCTATTAGGTGGGATGGAAATTCTATTGGATTTCCTAAGTATAGTGTCTCTATTTGACAAATCTTGACTAGGAGTTTCATCTAACGAAAGGTCTTTGAGAGTCTCTCTCATATGTTTGGTTTTCTTGACTACACCGGGTATAAACTTGAATATTTTGAGAGAGGTTCTCAACTAAATTATCATTATTATTATGGAATAACTCCAAATTACCATTATCGGGATCTCGATCATATAAGGAAGTATCATTCAAAGAGATATTGTGACTCAATTCACACTCATTTGATTCATGAGAATCAATTTTATGCCTTGGCAAGAAATCAAACAAGAAAGCATAGTCTACTTCTTTGTTATTTTCTTTATCAAAACCATTTTCTTTTTCAAAGAAAGTCACGCCCTTGGACAATTAGAGTTTGTTACACTTATAATCGAAACATCTATATCCTTTTTGCGTTTCCCCATATCCCATAAAGGCACATTCACTTGCCTTTGGAGACAATTTATCATTTTTGTGAGAAAGTACGAAACATTTACAACCAAAAATATATAATCGTTTGAAATCAGGTGCTATTTAGAATAATTTTTCAAATGGAGAAGTATTTTGCAAAACCGAAGGCATTTTATTTATTAAATATGTTGAAGTCTATGTCACAGGGATTCGGCCAGGCAGGTGCCGCACCCGCGTCGACGCGACGCGGGTGCTGGTGCGGTCAACCCAGGGTTACCTGAAGCGCCTAGCTAAAAGGGGAAGCACGCTTCGAAAGCGCGAAATGTAGCGCTTTCGAAGCGTGGGGGGAAGCGTCCCCCTTTTTTGGGAAGCACGCTTCCCTTTAATGGGGGACGCGTTTCCCTTTAATGGGGGACGCGCTTCCCTTTAATGGGAAGCTCGCTTCCCATCACGCTTCCCCCTCGCTTCCCCTGTTTTTTTCAATTTTTTTGTATTTTTTATTTTTTATTTTTATTTTTTTCGCTTCCCCCTCGCTTCCGAGACGCTTCCTAGGTCGCTTCCGAGACGCTTCCCGAATCGGTCCTAAGTGGTCCCACGCTTCCCCGCTTCCTAAAATTTTGAAAGTGCCTCGCTTCCCGCTCCCGCTTCCCGTATCGCTTCCCGCTCCCGCTTCCTCAACTGGCAACCATGGGTCAACCCGACCCTGGGTGCGGTCAACGCACCCAGGGTCATTTTGGTCCACTTTTTGGATTTTTTTTAAAAAAATTTGCCCTATGAAATGGGGTGCGGAATTTAAAAAACCCCCTTTTGGATGCTTGCAAATCTCTACAATGAAAACCGATATAGAAATCCCACTCTATAGTGATCGGTGTTTGTGAAAGTGATGTTTTACAACCCGTACATAATTCACTGTGTACTGCTTGTTTGGGGTTTTAAAGCCCCCTTCATATATTTCTTCTTTTTACTCAAGAAATACCATGGGTGACACTAAACAAAGTACAACATTTTCATTGACAAGAGATCCTTTAAAAAAAAAAGAAACCCATGAAACAGACTAAAACCAAGGAGAAGCAAAAGAGAAAAAACTAATGGAGAAAACAAAGATGGAGAAGAAGAAAGAATGAACAAGTAGGAAATTAAAGAGTACCAGCAAGTTTAGGAAGGGAGCGCCAACTGCCATGGCCATTCTTATTGATGTAATCGACCAAGATCTCGTCTTCTTCAGCCGTCCATAGACCCTTTTTTAACCCTTGCTTTTCACAACATGGAGCTCTCCCCATCTCTCTCTCTCTCTCTCAGACGAAGGAGAGCCAAAAGAGTGTTGTGTTATTGACTCCTTTAACTATAAAATACTCAAAAGTATTTCGTAGGATTCAAAAACCCCAATTGCTGCTCTTTCTTACTCAGGAGGCAAAAAGACTACAAGCAGCACGAAAACAAAGGCGACATAGAGAGAGCAATGAATGAAAGGTGACCCGACTGGTTCAATACTGCGCTCTGTCAGGCATGAATTAAATGACTACTGGTTCAATGCTGCGCTCTGTCAGGCATGAATTAAATGAGTTGTGCAGAGTTCACATTCACCTCTCTAGCTCTCCACCTCGATCATCACGTCAGAGAGAGAGAGAGAGAGATTATTATCACTACTCTTATGAGTGCGAAGCGCTGGCCCCACCACATTATCGCTCGTGGTTAGGCCCACTTTCAATTTCATGGTGTCAACGGGTTGGGTTGGGTTTGGTTCGGATTTAGGTGAAATCAAACTCAAACCCTATATGAGATAATGGTACCAGGCTATGGACTTGAGTCTAATGGAATCCATCATAAGAAACCATACCAGGATCCTAGACTAGAGTCTAATTGAACTCATCATAAGAGAAACCATACCCGAACCTTATAAGGTTACATAAATGATAAATCAGATCCAAACCATACCTGCTAAAATAATATTTTTTTATCATTTTTACATTGAAAAATACTAACTTAATTGGAACTCGGGCTGAGCCATATGAAATTTCACAAACTTAACACTCTTAGGCATAAAAAAGAAATGGTTGGTTAAGGAAAAACCATGAAAAGACCCATTTTTGCTTATCACAAAAATCATGTTTATTTTATCAAAAGAATTTAATGAGAAGAACCCCCGGACCCCCCTTATATATATATATATATATATATATATATATATATTTTTTTTTTCCGCACCCCCGCACCCAAGGTTTTTGAAAGTGCCACATCCCCGCACCCGCACCCGCACCCATGTGACATAGGTTGAAGTTAAGACGACTTCGACCGAAAACCTTTTAGGAACATATTTACAAACAAGGTTCTAACGGTTTTCATGATATGCCTATATTTTTTTTCGCCAACTCATTTTGTTGAGGAGTTTTAGGGCACGATCTTTGATGACAAATACCATTTTTTTTTAAATAATTTTGAAACTCATTTGACATGTATTCTCCACCTAAGTCAGATCTAAGGATAAAAATGCTACTTTAAAATTGATTTTTGTCCATAACATAAAATTCTTCAAAAAATGAAAAAATATTAGATTTTAAATTAAGGAATTAGACCCATGCATATCTGGTAAAGTCATCAATGAAAACAATATAGTAAGAGTAACCACCCTTTGATATGACCGGAGAGGGTCCCCATACATCCAAATGCACCAACTCAAAAGGTCTATTTGAAATAAAAGTTCTTTGAGGAAAGTGGATAGATTTCATTTTTTCAAAGATACAATCTTTACAAGTAATATCTTTTTCATTCTACTCCATAAATGGGAATATATACATCTTGGAAAAGCTAGGATGTCCAAGTCTTTTATGTCATATTTCAATATCCTTTTGTTGGACATAATTACAAAATGACTTAGAGAGAATAGACAAAAAATTCATGTAATAAAGATTTCCTCTTCTAGTTCCTTGCCCAATTCGTTTCTCAGACGAGAGTTCTTGCATGGTGCAACCTTTTAATGCGAAAGAGATTTCACATCCGTAATCAGATATTTGAGAAACGGAAAAAATGTTTAAATTAAGTTTAGGAACAACTCTTATTTTTGGAACAAGAAATTTTTGGGAGGAATTTGAATTTAAAATCCCAATACTTTCAATTTTTAAAGAGGTCCCATCTGCGGTTGAGGCAATACCGGCACCTGATGTAGATGATGATTTGAATATTTGTTGAACTGCCTCCGATAGTTGAGAAAGAGAAAATGTGTCTTTAGAGTATCATCTTTTGCTTGTTTCCTCCCTTTTGGGTATGAATTCTTCAATGAAAGTCACTTTGTTCTTAAAATTACCATTGCGTTTAGGACAATTAGGCCTTATGTGTCCTGGCTCTTTACAATAGTGGCAAATAGTTTTCTTCTGCCATAGTTACTGCTATTATAGTTATTATTATTATAATTATAGTTATTTTGCCTTCCAAAGTGTGGAGGCTTATAAGGCTTCACATGGTTGTTGGGTTTAGATACATCCAACACTTCATTTTATCCTCTTTTAGACATACCAAGACGAGTTTCCTCTTGTCATATTTCGGCAACGACATCCTCTAAGGGAAGAGGAGTAGATCTATGGAGAAAGAAAGATCTCATTTGCTCATATTCGGGGCGAAGGCCATATAAGAATAGAATCTTTTTTCATTTGTTGGCGCCTAAGTTGTAATGAGATATGCGGAAATACAAAGAGTGCTATAAGCACTTACAATGTCCTACAATGGACAAACAAAAGAGACAATAGCCAAGTCCACAAAGGGACAATACAAACACAAGCCTTTAAGAAGGCAACAATATAAAAAGCCTCTTATTGAAAAGAGAGAGAGCTCTCAAGAATGCATACATACAAGAGGTTCACCCCTATTTATACAAGAGGGAGTGAAGGGAAAAGGAAGGCCAAGGGCCTCAAAAGAAGAGCCCAAAAGGGGGCTCCCATGGAGTCGTTGTTGTGACCGTTGGGGGCTCCAACGACTCTATGGTTGGAGCCCCTTTTGGTTCCTAAAAAATACAAAAAACAAAACAGAAAAAATAAAAAAAGAAATTATATTTTATCAAAAAATAAAAATAGTTGTTTTCTAAAACAACTATGTGAAATTTCAAAAATACCCCTATCGGGTATTGATGTTATATATATATATATATATATATATATATATATATATATATATATATATATATATATATATATATATATATATATATATATATATATATATATATATATATATATATATATATATATATATATATATATATATATGGAGTACATTTTAACACCCCCCTCAAACTTTACGGGGAGATGACGAAAAGTTTGCCAAGGAGAAACATGAAGCGGGGAGTCGGAAGAGCTTTAGTAAAGAAGTCCGCCAACTGATATTCTGAAGTGACATACGGTAGAGCAATTGTTCCTCGTAAGTATTCATCACGAACATAGTGGCAATCCATTTCGATATGTTTGGTACGCTTATGGAAGGTATGATTGCTTGCAATATAGATGGCACTCTTGTTGTCGCAATATAGCTTTGAAGCTTTGGTAATATCAACCCTCATGTCTTTAAGCAGACTGCGAAGCCATGCAAGTTCCATTGTTGTGGTTGCCATAGCCCGATACTCAGCTTCGGTAGATGATAGTGAAACTGTCTGCTGCTTCTTGCATCACCAGGCAATCAAAGAGTCTCCTAAAAAGACACAAAAACCAGTAGTTGAGACTCGATCATTAGGATTACCTCCCCAATCTGCATCAGTATAAGCAAGAAGATTCAAGGAAAAAGAAGATGATAGAAATAACCCTTTATTAATGGTGTTCCGAATGTAACGAATGATCTGGAGAACACTCATGTGCACAGTTATAGGAGCATGCTGAAATTGGCTAACTGAGTGAACTGCATGGGTGATATCCGGTCTTGTGATGGTTAAGTAGGTGAGAGACCCAATGAGTTGTCTGTAGGGTGTGGGATCTTCCAAAAGAACCCTATCATCCAACCGTAATTTGGCATTAATAACCTCGGGAGTCTCTACTTTTTTATCATCTGAAATGTCAGACTTAGAACATATATCTGCAACAAGCTTCATCTGTGACAAAATATATTCTTGAGAAGAATATGCAACTTCAATTCCAGGAAAGTATCTAAGAAAACCTAAATCAGACATATCAAAATTATTTTTTAACATATTTTTAACATCAACAATACTATTTTGATCATTCCCAGTGATAATCATATCATCAACATAAAGTAACAACATAACAATACTAGTACCTGCATTTTTAACAAAAAGAGCAGTGTCAGTATAACAAGAGTGAAATCCTAATTTTATCATGATGTCACTGAAATGATCATACCAAGCCTTAGGGGCTTGTTTAAGGCCATACAATGCTTTTAAAAGCCAAAGAGTTTGACCTTGCTCAATATTAATTCCAGGTGGTGGATCCATGTAAACTTTTTCATTTGAACTTCCATTTAAAAAGGCATTTTTTACATCAAGTTGATAAATAGGTCATTTTTTGGTTGATGCGACAACTATTAAAGTCCTGACACTGATCATTCGAGCCACGGGAGCGAATGTTTCTTCATAATCAATTCCATATTCTTGTGAGTATCCCTTAGCGACTAACCTAGCTTTATATCGTTCTAAAGATCCATCGCTTTTAGTTTTGACTTTGAAAACCCAGCGACACCCAATAGGTTTTTTGTGTGTGGGTAGATTAACTATTTCCCAAGTATTAGCCTTTTTTAGTGCATTTAGTTCAACTTGCATTGCTTCAACCCAATGTGGTATAGATTTAGCTTGATTATAGTGAGCGGGTTCAAAATAAGAATGTAGGGTTATTAAACATGCTCGATAGTTGGGTGCCAAAGAATCATAGGATACAAACCTATTTGGTGGTATTGATATTCTAGAAGAATGTCTAATTTGTGGTTTCTCTGTAGACTCAGAAATTTGGGAGTATTTTTTGAGGGCACTAATAGGGTTTTCTTGATTTCTTCTTGAGTAAACATTCATATTTGCATTATTATCATTTGAGGATATTATATTAAGATTGGACACCTCATATGTATCTTCTATGCTTTCAAGAGAATCATTTTGTATGTCATTAATAAGATCATATAAAAATATGTAATCAATTTCATATGTTTCTTCTATTTTATCAAAACCATTCTCATCTTCTAGAAATGTTACATCTTTTGAAACATACAGTTTATGATTTTTAAAATCATAACATCTATACCCTTTTTTATTTTCACCATATCCTAAAGAAACACATTCAATTGCTTTTGGAGACAACTTATCTCTTTTGTGCAATAGAACAAAGCATTTACAACAAAAAATACGAAGTCGATTGAAATCAGGTGAAAATTTAAAGAGCTTTTCATAGGGAGAAGCATTTTTTAAGTTGGAAGAGGGCATTCTATTGATTAGATAAGTTGCGGTTAGAACGACTTTGGCCCAAAACTTCTTTGAAATATTTCTAGAAATAAATAATGTTCTAGCGGTTTCTACAATGTGCCTATGTTTCATTTCCGCTAGGCTATTTTGTTGAGGGGTTCTAGGACATTCTTTTTTATGACAAATTCCATTTTGAGTTAAATAGTTTTGAAATTCATGAGATAAATATTCACCACCGGAATCGGTTCTCAAAGTAGATATGTTACTTTGGAATTGATTTTGGATTTTTCTATGAAAATCTTTAAAGAAAGTAAATACTTTCGACTTATGACTAAGAAAATAAATCCAAACATGCAGAGTAAAATAATCAATAAAAGTAACATAATAGGAATAACCCCCTTTAGACATGCCCGGAGAAGGCCCCCAGACATCCGAATGCACCAATTCAAATGGTCTTGACGAAAGAAAAGTTCTAGTTGGAAACAGAATAGACTTCATTATTTCCAAAAATACAATCTTTGCAATTTTTTTTTCCTTACAAAATTTATTTCCAAAAGGAAAAAATACATTTTGGAATAACTTGGATGACCAAGTCTTTTATGTCAAGTTTTCATATTTTTTTCTTGGACATAAGAACAAAAATAATTTGTGGGAAGGTCTAGATGATTCATATAGTAGAGGTCTCCCTTCTTATGGCCTTGCCCAATCCGCTTTCCGGACCAGAGATCCTGCACAAAGCAACCATTAGATAAGAAAGATATTTCACATTCATGGTCGGCAATTTGGGAGACCGAAAAAAGATTTAAATTTAGTTTGGGAACAACTCTTACTTTTGGAACCCAAAATTTTTGAGTCTTTAAAAGAGCCAATACTTGAAATTTTAAAAAAGGTTCTATCGGCCGTAGAGACACAAGAACCCTTTGAATTGGTGTAAACATCAACAAGTGCATTTTCATGGGGGGTCATATGAAAAGAGGCTCCGGAGTCAAGGATCGAAGAATACGTACCGGGTGATGATGTAGAAGCAATATCCGCACCCGATGTGGAGGAAGAAACTTTAAGAATTTGTTGAAGAGCCATAGATATTTGCCCAAGAGTTTCTTTGAGGTCACCATTCTTGCCTTCATCTTCCTTGGTGGTAGTTTCTTCAAGAGAGGCCACCTTAGGCTTGAAAGTTCCATTAAGCTTTGGGCAAGCGGGCTTGATGTGATCCGGCTCATAGCAATGATGACAAACAATCATTTTTCTTCCTCCATTATAGTTTCCTTGTTTCCCAAAATGAGGAGGTTTATATGTTCTTACATTGTTGCCGGGTTTGGATACTGTTGAGAATATGTGGTTTTAAGTGAAGTCCTTTTATATTAGATGCTATTTGTAATTTTGCTTTTATAATGGACTTGGTTGTAATTATTCTTTTAAGCCTCTCTCTATTTAACATAGAGAGATGCCCTAATAACATATTATCGAGTTCTCTCTTCCTGTGCAGCCGTCTCTCTCTCTCTCTCTCTCCCTCTCTCTCTCTCTCTTCTCTCTCTCTCTATCTAGGGTTCGGTGCATCTTCTACATGGTATCAGAGCCTAGCCGATCGTGGGAGCGTGATCGATTGTGATCAAAGCACAGTCGATTGTGAAAGTTTTCTCGATCGTGATCAAACTTCGATCCAATGAAAATATTTTTCCACTCAGGTCAGCGATTAATATTTTTTTAAGATCTGATGACAGATCTGGGCGTGCTGCTGGTCGTGGATATTTTTTTTCTCGTGACTACCTGTTGCCGAGTTTTTTTTTGTGAGTTCCTGCCGTGATTCTCTGTTGCCGAGTCTTATTTCATTCCCGGTTGATTCTGCTGGTGGTAAGTGTTGACGAATGTTGGTTAGTGGTGATTCTGTTGTTGGTTATTTCATTCCTTGGTGATTCTGCTGTTGCTGTTGGTGATTCTGCATATGTTTGGGCCCTGTTTTTTTTTTCTCGTGATTTCATGGCGTGAGATCTTGATATCGTGGACATGGGTACAGTTTGCACTGAACCACGTTAGCTCCTGTGTGTTAATCTCTTTGCTTTCTGATCTGCCGTGAATGTGTGAAAGATATCAGTGTTTTTATTTCAGCCGTGATACCCTGATATTTGGGCCCCGAGTTTTTTTTTGTATCGTGATTTCATGTCGCGACTTCCTGGTTTTTGGAGAAACAACAATCAAACTCGTAGTGGTGTTGCTCGTGATTGAAAAATGATTGATTGTCGAGCTGTATATGACTGGGGAGCAGCCCCTGTTATGAAACAGGTTTTGCGTATGCAGAGTTATGTTGGTCGTGATTCACTGACGTGCTGAAGAATTTTTTTTTTCTGTTTTGTGGGCTGCTGTTCACTACTGTCGTGGAAACTGCATGCTAGATTCCCTGTTGTGCTGGGAAAGTACTCTTGTGTGAACAACAGAGTTATGTTGGTGTGTGAGTGTAACACACGCTTTTTCCTGTGTTGATTGGAGTCTGTCCAGTTTTTTGTTTGTTGAACCAGAAGTATGGCTGAAACCTCAAAATGTGATTCAAAATTGGAAAATATTGGAGAATATAAGGCATTTGTCAATCCCTTTTCGTACGACTCGTCTGTAAAGTTGAATAAAACTAACTATGCCAGGTGGTCCAGAACATTTATGATGTCGGTATTTGGACATTGTAGAAAACATGTCTTGTTGGAAGACGAACCCACTGAAAAGGTGGGAAAATATGTTACCTGAGATGAAGATAATGACATAGTTATGTTATGGATTATGAATAGTGTCGAACCCCATATTGCAGATGGTTTAATTTACTATAATATCGCCAAACAGATGTGGAACAATCTTCGAGATACGTACTCACAAGAGACTGATGTGAGTCGTATCCTGCAAGTTGAACAGGAAATATATAATTTACATCTGGGAGATCAAATCTTGGCCCAGTACTATGCCTCCGTAAAAGCTGCCTTTGAAAGACTTAATGCTCACAGACCCCTTTGTTGTTCGAAACAAAAGGATCATCAAGAACAGACTATGGTTGCTCGGTTTCTTACAGGTTTATCTTCAGAATTCTCTGTTGCAAAAGTCCAAATGTTGACTGGTTCAGATATACCTACTCTTGCTGAGGCATATAATCGTCTGAGTAGACTTGCGATCTCTCTTCCACATTCTCAGCCTGTGACTCAGTCATCTGCTCTAGTTGTCTCATCTGGTTATGGGCGTGAAAATCTTTAGAACATCAGAGGACGAGGTCACGGACGAGGTGTGGGAGGCAGAGGAAAGCTTCAATGTACATTTTGTGGAAAATCTGGACATTTAGAAGATCGTTGCTGGGATAAGCATGGCCGGCCAACCTCCTCTTCATCAAAGTCATATGCTCCTAAAGCAAATGTTACTACTCTCGAGGCATCAAAGTCATATGCTCATAAAGCAAAGGCACATGAAACTATCTCTGCAAGTGACAGTACTATCACCCTCAGTCGTGCTGATAGCTCTTCGTCCTTTGAGTTCCACCTCTCTTGTAGCTGGTGTTGCCTATTCAACCGGAAATCATCTTCATCCGACTGACAGTAAGTGGATTATTGACTCTGGTGCATCCAGACATTTGTGTGGAAATTCACTTGTTTTTTCAGATCTAAAGGATATTAAGGCTCAGCTTGGAGTCTCATTAGCCGATGGGAGCTCCTCCTCGGTTGTTGGTCAGAGAAATATTTCTATATCCTCCTCATTACAGTTGAAAAATGTTCTTCATGCTCCAAAATTTCCTCAAAGTTTACTCTTTGTTAGTTGCCTTATAAAAGAACAAAACTGTAGAGTAATATTTGATCCGATGGGTTGTCATTTTCAGGATTCGCTGACGGGGAAGAAGATTGGTGGAGGCTATGAAGAAAATGGAATTTACTACCTACATCATCCAATGGGTACTGTTCATGCTGCAGTGGAACATTCATTCAGTCCTGTTCAGTGGCATCGTCGTCTTGGTCATCCTTCATTGTCAAAGCTTCGTTCGGTCTTTCCTCAGATTCCTTCCACCACATCATTTCAGTGTGAAGCATGTCAGTTGGGCAAGCATCATCGAAGTTCGTTCCCTTCGAGTCAGAGTCAGTCTAGTAATAAAGTCTTTGAACTTCTTCATGCAGATGTATGGGGTCCTAGTAAGATTCCTACTAGGACTCAGTGTCGATACGATCTAGTTATTGTTGATGATTTCTCTAAGTTGTCATGAGTGTTTTTAATAAATGAACGATCTGAAGTTCCAAGTATTATCAAATCTTTAATTCTTGAAATAAAAACTCAGTTTGAATCTATTGTCAAGATTGTTCACACTGATAATGCTCTCGAGTTTAAATCCAAAGGTCTGTTACAATTTTACCAAGATAATGGCATCCAACCCCAAACTTTCTGTGCCTATTCATCTCAACAAAATGGGGTGGCTGAGCGAAAACATCGTCACCTGCTTTATGTTGCCAGGACCATTATGATTCAATCCAATGTTCCTGCGTTATACTGGGGTGATGCGATTACAACTGCTTGCTATCTGATCAACTGCATGCCTTCATCTTCTGTGGATGATCAAATTCCAATTCATATCCTAAAACCCAATACCCCCCTCTTCTCCCTCTCGCCCAAAGTATTTGGATGTGTTTGTTTTGTACACAAACTTGGCCCTGACCGTGATAAATTAGCTGCTCAAGCTACAAAATGCATATTTATAGGTTATCCCAAAAATCAAAAGGGATATCGATGTTATGATCCTACTTCTCGCCGAGAGTATGTCAGTGCGAATGTATCTTTCTTGGAATCCACTCCATATTACTCTAGTACCGGTTCCCCGCTGCAGGTTGATCCAACTGAGTCTTTTCCATTACCTATACCTCCTTTTCCTTTGGAATCTGTGCCCTCATTCCCGAATCAAACTTCACCCTCTTCCAGATTTCATAATCCTCCATTGGTATATGTGCGTAGAGCTCCACCTCCGCAAGTGCCTTCATCTTCTTCTTCTCTTGAGGTAAGTTCTACTGACAATAGTGATCTTCATGATGATGATAACAGGCCTATTGCTCTACGAAAGGGGACACGACAATGTACCTCATATCCCATATCTCATTTTGTCTCCGATGCCAGAATTGGAAATCAGATGAAATCTTTTATTTCAGCCTTATCTGCTGAAACTATTCCTCTGAACTATCAGCAGGCAGAGCTTGATACTTGCTGGAAGCTGGCTATGCAAGAAGAAATAGATGCTTTAATATCTCAGCATACATGGGATCTAGTTGATTCCCCAGCAGATGCTGACATTGTTGGATGTAAATGGGTATATACCATAAAGTACAAATCCGATGGTTCTATTGAAAGGTACAAGGCCAGATTAGTAGCCAAAGGGTATACTCAGACATATGGTATTGATTTCTTTGAAACCTTTTCTCCTGTTGCACGGATGAGTACCATTCGTCTTGTTCTTTCAGTAGCTGTTCAGCATGGTTGGAGCTTGTACCAATTAGATGTGAAAAATGCATTTCTATATGGGGATTTATCTGAGACCGTTTACATGCAACAACCTCCAGGATTCGAGGTTGAGGGGGAGTGTCAGAAGGTGTGTAGATTGAAAAAGGTGATTTATGGCTTGAAACAAAGTCCTCGTGCATGATTTCAAAAGTTGCTTGAAGTGATGTCACGCTTTGGTTTTAATAGGTCAGCAACAGATCATACACTATTTATAAAGAAAACTAGCTCTGACATAATTGTTATGGTGGTATATGTGGATGTCATCATTCTTACAAGAGATGATGTGAAAGCTATTGAAGCCACAAAGGCTCATCTTCAAAAACACTTTGTTACAAAAGACCTTGGTTCACTCAGGTATTTTCTGGGTATAGAAGTTGCCAGGAGCTGTGAAGGGATGGTTTTATCTCAACGGAAGTATGTTCTTGACTTATTAAAGGAAACGAGAATATTGGGAGCTAAACCAACAAATATTCCCATGGACCATAAAGTTCAATTGTTTGAAGAAGGGTCAAAACTGGTTGATAGCAAAAGCTATCGCTCCCTAGTAGGGAAGCTACTGTATGTAATTGTGATCAGGTCGGATATTGCTTTAGCAGTAAGCAAAGTTAACCAGTTTATGGACAAACCAACTGAGGTACACTGGAATACAACTATTATGATTCTCAGATATTTAAAATCTTCTCCTGGAAAGGGGGTTATTATTCAGAAAAGGTGGAACTCTGGAGATAGTGGCCTATTCTGATGCTGACTATGCAGGATCTGTAGTGGATAGAAAATCTACCACAGGATTCTGTGTGTTCCTGGGAGACAACTTGATCTCTTGGAGAAGTAAGAAACAAAATGTGGTTTCTAGGTCGAGTGCAGAATCAGAATATCGGGTTATGGCCCAAACAACTGCTGAATTGATGTGGGTTCGTACTGTTCTTCAGGTGAAGGTTTCCTCTCCCATGACCATGCTGTGCGATAACAAAGATGCAACATATATAGCGAACAATCCTGTATTTCATGAGAGAACAAAGCACATTGAGGTTGATTGCCACTATGTAAGGGATATGGTTCAAGCTGGTCATATCACTACCAAATATCTAAAGTCGGAAGACCAAGTTGCAGATATGTTTACAAAACCTCTTGCTAGACCAAATTTCTCAAAATGTTGTGACAAGCCGAGCATGATTGATATCTATGCTCCAGCTTGAGGGGGACTGTTGAGAATATGTGGTTTTAAGTGAAGTCCTTTTATATTAGATGCTATTTGTAATTTTACTTTTATAATGGACTTGGTTGTAATTATTCTTTTAAGCCTTTCTCTATTTAACATAGAGAGAGGCCCTAATAACATATTATCGAGTTCTCTCTTCCTGTGCAGCCGTCTCTCTCTCTCTCTTCTCTCTCTCTCTCTATCTAGGGTTCGGTGCATCTTCTACAGATACGACAAGCACTTCATCAACATGTTTACTCATTCGGCAATGGCATTCTCAATTGGAGGAAAAATAGATCTATGGAGAAGTGAAGATCTCACTTGCTCAAATTCGGGACGTAGCCCCAAAAGAAATTGAAACAATCGTTCTTGTTCCATTTGTTTTTGTCCTAATTCAATATCTTCCATAGCAACCCATTTTGGCTCTAAAAGAGTCAATTCATCCCATAGTGGGTTTAAGGCACTATAATAGTCTTGAATGCTAGAATCACCATGTTTGGTGGTTCTAATATTTTTTTCTTACAAAAAATACGCTCTTGCAAGATCCTTTTGGGTATACATACCATTCATAAAGAACCAAGCCTCATTGGCCTGACGAAATTTAGCTATATTAGCACATACCTTGAGTTCAACATTGTTCATAAATCACGCAAGGATTTTTGCGTGATTGCTTTCCCAATCTTTCACTTGTTTTTAATGATTTTCAATGGCCTTGAGGCGAGCATCTCCTCCAAGAGCTTTCTCTTGACCTCCTTCGTTCTTTGTGAGCATAAGTTTAGATTCTGGAACGGTACCCATGACAAAACCCCAAAGTTTCTTTCCTTTGAGGTTGTTTTTCATTGCCGATGCCCACATCATGTAATTCTTTCCATTGAGCTTAAAGGATAGGTCGATCTTTGCCTCCATGATGTTTCCAAAAAGTGAGAAGAGAAGAGATACACAAAATATGAAATATACGTACCACACTTTTCCTTCAAGAACCGAGTGGCTCTGATACCATGTAATGAGATATGCAGAAATACAAAGAGTGCTATAAGCACTTACAATGTCCTACAATGGACAAACAAAAGAGACAATAGCCAAGTCCACAAAGGGACAATACAAACACAAGCCTTTAAGAAGGCAACAATATAAAAAGCCTCTTATTGAAAAGAGAGAGCGCTCTCAAGAAAGCATACATACAAGGGGTTCACCCCTATTTATACAAGAGGGAGTGGACGGAAAAAGAAGGCCAAGGGCCTTAAAAGAAGAGCCCAAAAGGGGGCTCCCATGGAGTCGTTGGGAGCCCCCAACGGTCACATTTGTGACCGTTGGGGGCTCCAACGACTCTATGGTTGAAGCCCCTTTTGGTTCCTAAAAATACAAAAAATAAAACAGAAAAAATAAAAAAAGAAATTACATTTTATCAAAAAATAAAAATAGTTGTTTTCTAAAATAACTATATTAAATTACAAAAATACCCTTATCGGGTATTGATGCAATATATATATATATATATATATATATATATATATATATATATATATATATATATATATATGTGTGTGTGTGTGTGGAGTACATTTTAACATAAGTCCCACATCTTCAATGACAACTCATTTAGTCTCCAAAAGTGCCAACTCATCCCATAGAAGGGATAGGGCACTAAAAAAGTTACGGACATTCATATCCCCTTGCTTGGTACTTATCTTTTCTTGCAAAAAATATTGCCTTGCAAGATCTTTTTGGTTATACATACCCTTCATAAATGACCATGCTTCATTAGCCTTTCTAAACTTAACAATGTTGGCACATATTTTCATGTCAACATTGTTCATAAACCATACAAGAATTTTTGCATGGTTGTTGTCCTAATCCTCTACTTTAGATTGATAATTACTAATGGCTTTGGGACGATCATCTCCTTCAAGAATTTTGACTTGTTCTCCTTCTTTCTTGGTGAGCAAAAGTTGAGGTTCAGGAATAGTGTCCATTACGTATCCCCAAAGCTTTTTTCCTTTAAGATTATTCTTCATGGCGAAGGCCCACATCATATAATTTGTACCATTTAATTTGAGTGAGAGGTCTATTTTGGAATCATGCTCCATTTTAAATGTGAAGAAGAAGAGGGAGATAAAGAAGTAAATATTAAAAAATACCTCTCTTTGAATCACCTCAATCACCGTGAGCACTATAACACTTGATGGCCACTCTCCACAAGTTCAAGAACACTATGGCTCTGATACCGTGTAATATGCAGAAATACAAAACAAAGTGCATACACTATTACAAACCCAATATGGGATAATACACAAAGCACCAAGGCATACACAAGACTTCAAAGAGTCGAAAAGATCAACACAATAATGTAAAAACTATGTATTGTATTGCACATAACATGCTTAGAGAAGCATAAACAAAAGGGGACAAGTATATACATTACAATAGAGGAAGAGGGAAAGAGCTCCCGACCGTCACCTTTTTTACTGTTGGGAGCAACTTCCAACGGTCACAAATGTGATTGTTGGAGGTAAACCATTTTACATAAATACAAAAAAAGTAAGAGAAAAAATATAAAAACTGTCCCTAGTGGACAGTACCTGTTACAGGCATGAAATGACCAAAATTTGGTTTACACGAATAATATATATATATATTAACATAGGCGACTAGACCTATTCCTGTCACATGCACTCATGAAGCACCCAATATTAACCAAAAAGAAAAATCAAGAGCATTACCAACAAAGTTATTGTGGGTGAACTTTGAATAGGGAGGACTCTATGTCACAGGGATTCTCCAACTGGGTGCCACACCCGCACCCAATGCGGTCAACCTGACCCTGGGTGCAGTCAATGCACCCATGGTCATTTATGTCCAACTTTTGGACCTTATATATATATTTTATTTATTTTTTATTTATTTTTTTGCCGCACCCCCACACCTGGGTTTTTTGAAAGTGCCGCACCCCCGCACTCGCACCCATGTGACATAGCGTAATTCTTTAACATTTTATAAGCAAGTCAATAATAAGGCAGGTTGGTGTGACAACATGATCTAGAATGCCTTTACGTGCAACCAAGCACTCATTTTGTGACATGCCTTTGATCTTCTCCATTACCCTTATAAGGTGAACGAGTGAGACTTGCAGCCAAACAATATTATCCATCTTTTTTCAATCAAGCAATTATCAAACACTTGGTGTGCACAAAAAAGAACAATTCCTTACATTTTAACAAGTATCGGCCAATCCAACCTTACAAGCCTAAAAGACAAACCAACAGTCTTCAATATGCTACTACAAAGCCAAGTATGGCAACAAGCCTCAAATTTTAGTTGTCCCTATACAAATCTACAGCATTAGGGGGCATCACCATTAGAGAAGAAGAGAAAGATGGGGAAAGAACAATATGCTTCGTTACTTCCCAGCAATAGAGAGAATACATCCTATAAGGGGTTCGACCCCTCGAGGCACAAAAAGACAGAATGTTAACCTTCTACAACTAACTAATGTACAAGGACAAGAATACCCCTATAAATAAAGGTATGCACATAAGAAAGGGGTAAAACCAAGAATATATGTAAAAGCTCATATTACATAATACATTTCAACAATTCCCCCCATTTTTCTTTTATAAAAATCAATAATACTTAACAACCCACAAATTCTTAATACATGCAGTTCTCCATGTTCCTCCATCAGAAACAATCCAAAAGCAACCAAATCCCTCAAAAAAGCCCCAATTGGGCCGTGAATGACAAAACTTGCAAATTTTGAAGATTTGCCTCCAGATTTTTTGAAAATGTTAAAAAACTTCTGAACTCACTCAATTCTGATTCAAATGACCTGGAATTTGTTGCTATAATCTTGTTTTCAGATCATCTTTCAACAACAAAAGGATCAAAGACTAATCAATCACTCTAAAGCTGGTTGTTCTAGGGTGTATGCATAAGCACCAAGAGTGATCTCTAACAAAAATAATAGCTTCCACTTGATTCATAGCAATAATCTAATTTCTGTTTCACTCTTTAAGCTTAGGACAAACCTTTCTTCTTTCCTTTGACTCTGGACACCATCTTACAAATGGAGGATCAAGGAGGGAGAGAGAGAAACAATGTGTGGGTACCATGTATCTTCCATTAGATGCATCATACATATGAACCCATGAACCTTTGAATACACTATATATATTGTAATATCTCGTAAATGTGTCTATATTGTTAAACTCGAAAATATAATTTTTATTAAATAGTTATATTTAATATGTCAAAACTGTGGAAAAATTATTAAATATGGTTGATGTCAATGGGGGTTTGGACTTGGTCTAGGGCCCATTGAAGGTATCTAAATATGATACGTAACACATGTGAATTTTATTTATTTTTAACCTTTAAATTTGAGCGAAATTAAGGTTAAAATCAGGTTAAATTTAGGCAAAATTCAGAAGTGAAATTGATCTAGGACCGTAGTTAAATCCGTTATGGAACGTAGATCTCATAGGAGATCTGATTTGTCAAATTTGGACATGGGTTGGTTTAGAAAATGTGTTTTTCTAATTTGACCGACCTCTATTTTGGGTCTTTTTCAATTTAGATCGGGGTCGACCCACTCCATTTACATTTGGGTTGACGCCAATTTGGATCTGGACCTAGTCCATGATCCATATTGACTAGTGCCATGTATGAGCTTAAATCCAAATGGATATGAATATGAATTTGGATCATGGGTCCAACCCCGACCCATAATCCATCCATAACTTATTTAAAACAAAAGAAAATTTAAAACTTTAAGAAACATATATATATATATATAGTAGTTATGATAGTTATGATAGGTTGGAGTTCTACCTTTGGTAGAACTCTACAGTTCTACCCGGCATAGCATAATCTAGAAGTTAGGATAGGGTAGAGTTCTACCTTGTCATGACATCTTGCAGCCATATCTTAAAGAAATTATAAATATTTAAAGGTGAGTTCATCAAAGCATGGTCATATTCTCAGACACTGGGTTTTGTCTATTAGGAGTTTCCAAATCTGCTATGAAGGATCCAACAGTAAAAATAAATTATATAATGGTTCATATGAAGTGGACTTGAATTTAGAATGTTTTAATTTTTCTATCAAATTATTCTGAAGAAACTTTTAGGGATTAAACTCCAATTGTCACTTGCATTCAATTTTGTTCTGATTGTTGTCGGCTTTGCAGTACTAAAACCATTTGGAGTTTTTAGGACATCACTGCAACTTACCATCTCCTACTCTCAATTGTGTAATTGTTTGGCAGTTTAGGAATCATGGCAGTCATAATATGATTATATGGTTTAAGGTGACCAAATAAAGGCATATTATATTTCTAAATGTACATAAAGAAATTGTTTTAGGAGCAAAATGATCGTCACATGACACAGCTTTAATAAAATTGAATTATTGTTTCTTGGATGACCTATCTATTGAGTTTCTTGATAATGAAATGGAAATTAGTGGACCCCAATATGTGAATTTTTGTCTCATATAGAGAATTCATGTACTATGTGTCACGAACTGAAGTATATATATGCCTTGATGTGCCACTTATGTGCAAGAAAACACTTAGAGAATATGACCTCTTTTGGGTCAACACATGAAAACACAAGAATGAGCCACTAAGGGCTGAGAGCACACTTAAATAATGGATAATATTGGGATCTACCCAACGGCTAGAAATCTAGACGTTGGGTAGAGTCCCAATATCTCTATCCTAATTCCCAAAAAGCCCTCATGGCTAAGAATATTTACATTTTACAAAAAGAAAGAATAAAAAAATAAAGATACATTAGTTCCAGATTTACATGTAAAAAGACTAAAATACCCCTTACTAACATATGTACAGAAAAACATATGTAAACATATCTGTTTACGTTAACACTATGCTCCTGATAAAATACCTATTAGTGGTCTTGTCCTTCCAGTGCACATCAAATTTACCATAATCCCAGTCTTGGCCATCTTAATTAATGCTATTCTGTCTCTTTTTGGACAAGAGATACAGAAAATATGTCAATATATGAATAACCACAGATAAATTTTTAGAACTTTATTCCCATATAAAGCCTGACATCTTGTCCATGGGTAAAAAGGACATACCCTATGTCATTCTATATTCCATGGTGCTACAGAGGGGCAAACAGGGCTTTTCTAGCTTGTCTATCTGTATAAGTTGGGAATGTATTTTATTCTTAAATGTAATGCAAAGATGCACATCAAATAAAAAATTGTGCCAGATGTTTTGCATCATCATAATTTTGAGGTGGCATTTTGAGTATGAGTCCTGATTTTTAGTGAGCCCAAATTTGTTACTGTTAGTATATTGCTTTTCCTGTAGCTTCTTGCTTATAAACTCGGGAGAACTTTCTAGATGAAGGTTGTAGTTATATATTATTTGTAGCCTATTATTCAAACAGTATGTTTTTGTAGGCTATTGAAGGCATCCCAAATGCAGAGGCAGTTGCTCTTGATGTAATGAATAAGGAAGAATTGTATAAGTACATCTCTGAGGTAATTGTATTCAGTATTACTAGTCAGTAAATGTAGATCTCCTGGTTTTGTCAAATATTTTTTGCTAAATGTCACTTTTTATGAGATATTGGTTAATTATTCTTCCAAGTTCTCAAGATGTTGATGCAATGGGGCATGTGAGACTAATGTCTAACACGGTTAGTCTATGTGTAAAAATTTTGTTTTAAAAAAAGGAACAACCTATTTATAGAATTTGTATGTGCATTTCACATTGTTAGGAAGGATTAACAACCAAGGAGGGTATTCTAGCCATTCAGTATATGAGAGCGGCACCTGTGTAATATGGATATGTTGAGGAATCTTGACAATTGAAGTACTTTGCAAAGTGCAAACAAGTTTATTATCTAAAGCCAGACACATTTGGTATAGAACTGAGCATGAATGTTGTGCTATTAAAATGTTCTCAAAATGTAGTATGTTTTATAGAAGTACATTTTACATGTACTGCTAAAGGGATTTTTTAACATTCTATTATTCTTGGACAGGAAGTCTTTTGCATAAATTTTCAGGGGCAATCACCTATTTTGCTAGGGTTGTTAGAGGTTTTGCATCATTTAGATAACCCTTTCTCATAACATGGAGTAGGACTGCTAAGAAATAAAAACTTAAAGTTTGATTATGGAAATTATATAGGTAATTGTATGACTATTTGCTTAGCTTTTGGATCCTTCGATCATGATCTTCTCAAAATATTGGAAAAAAAAGAAGGGCAAAGAAAACCTCAACTTTTGTGGAAGAAACTATTATATTGATTTATTAGATGAGATTCATAATGTATGATTTTCATGTATCAAGATTTTTTTAATCTAAATTTGTTCCAATTTATTGGTTTTCTTTGTTAGCATTTCTCTGTGTTTCCTGTTTTAAATATTGATTTACTAAGGCCTTCTCAAAATCCATTAATGTTGGTTCCATGTATTGAATCATATTTCAGCTCTTTTATTCAAGAATTTTATCACGAGCATCCAATTTCAGTATATTAGCATATAACATGCTTTGCTTAGTGCACATTCTTATATATCTAGTCTTAATTATGACATTTCCTTTTGTTTGTAGGTTGAAGTTGTGATAAGCTTGCTTCCACCTAGTTTCCATCTTGTTGTAGCAAATGCATGCATCGAGGTATTCCTACATTTCTTCATTAACTTATGCACATATAGGTTGAGGTGGAAATTTGGAAAAAACGACTAAATACGTGAAATAAGTTAGTGGATGAAGACAATTATGTGAGGGTGAGTTTATGTGCCGGTTGGTTTCCAAGCTTACCAAGGGGGCACATATTGTCAATCTTCTGTTTAGTCCTATTACAGCATCAGCATCATCAAGTATTTTTCCATCTGCATCAGATTAGCATTGTGATTCCTCCTCCATTCTTTGTATGCTTTAGTTATTATATCTTATAAACAACAGAGTTTATTGTCTTCATCATATGGAGTGACTACAACATGTTGGTTGTCTAAGTTACCACTGTTCAAAACAACCCACTCCCTTCAAAGAGCATGCCTGATGTTAGGTCTTCTCAGTAGCCCCATTAACAAGAGTTTTCTAACCCTTCTTTCATCCAAGCATCTTCTAGTCCAGGTTTTGTTTATTATAGATTAAAATAACACAGCTGAGGTTTATTTATACTATGTATATATCTTGTAGCCTGGCCAATATTTTCAAACTCCAGTTTCCTTTTTTGTTAGGTGCCGGGGCATATCTTTAGTCTTATTTAGAATTCTTGGCAGTCTATCAGCCTTTCATCACCAGCTTATTTGAACTAATTTAGTGGATTTACATGGTTAGCTCTTGAAATTATGATTAAAAGTGAGATCAAGAATATTTGAAAGGTTAGTGAGCAGTTTTATGCATGTATGTATCAACTTTTTAAATATAAAAAAGTTGAAAGAGTTATTTGAGGAGTTTATTATTTTCAATTTTGCGCTGTGATGTAATTATATACAGTACCTCTTGCTTGAACCTTTACTTTTTTTTCTAATTGAATCTTCAAATAGTTTTCTTATAGATATACTCAGGTGCACATTATGTCTGGCACAATTGTTTGTCAATCAGGTGATACATAATAACCAAAGAATATTATTTGCTTGTGCAGCTGAAAAAGCATTTGGTGACTGCAAGCTACGTCAGTGATTCTATGTCACAGTTGGATAGCATAGCTAAAAGTGCTGGCATCACCATTCTCTGTGAAATGGGTCTAGATCCTGGAATCGGTAAGGGTGCACAGAACTGGTCTACAAATGTGACTAACAACACGTTGAAAATTTGTAAATCTTGGAATTAATATAGGCAGTCATCTCTCTCTCTCTCTCATATGATGCACTTAGTTATCAACTAAAAATTTGTCAATCAATAGAATAATTAATAAAGGACATTAGTTTTCTAGAATTGTGTGTACAACTTTGTACCAGTCATGGTTACTTGCATATCTTAACTAGCATGTAAATGTCAACATGGTATCATATCATAAAAAATCATAGGATTTAATACTTAAGTTTTAATTTATTTTGAAAAGTAAAAAATTGAATTGGTACATCACAAGTAAATAAATAACTTTTCTGATACGAATAAAATTTTGTGTTTAATGATTGCACTCTACCATAAATTCTATAATATTTAATCATTTTTTTATTCTCTAGTATATTTTGAAATTACAATAATTAAGTGAATAGACTACAATCCACAAAAGATAGTAGATTGTGGGAAAGGTCTGTCATCCTCCTCATTATAGTCCCTCCTAGAAGCCATAGCATTCCATTGGAATACAGTCCTGATCATCGTAGCTTTATGCATAGTCAATACTATGGCTACTAATAAAATATGACTTGGAAATAAAAATTGGATGGAATAATAGGTATTAAATAAATTGTCCAATGTGTCCGAATTAGTCCAACTTCATACTTTCTGGCATGAACTGTATAGATAAGAGAGGGTTTTTTTTTGGTTTGTAGTAATGGAATGGTTTCATTATCTAAACTGAACATTTCCCACCAAAGGATCAGTCCAATATTCATTGATAAATAGCACAATCCTTCTTCGTAAGTCTCCCTATTTGAGTATTAAACATCATAACCACTAATAGGAATAAGGCGGCAGTAGCTTCTGTATGAGGTGTTGGGAAGATCATGGAGAAGTCAAGACCTAACAAAAAAGCAAACTTGAATTGTTATGTGAAACACTGGGATGGGAAATGAAATGGGATGTCCTATATTTTTAGCACACAACCATCAAACCAGATACCAAAACAGGGCTCGATGAAACAAAATATATCATGGCATGTCATCCTCGTTGTGTAAGGGCAGGCAACACCAACAATGCATGCAAATGATGGAACAAAAGAGCAAAATCTATCTCCGATACAAATTGGCTATATGGCACCACCTGGACTGAGTCAAAGAACATTTTTTGAAAATGGGCAGATGAAAAAAGGATGCACCAGTAAAGGTGATAAGGCAACTTCCTAAGTGGCTTTCTACAATAATGATAGAGCAAGGTACAAGGTGGCATACTCTCGATGTTCGTAGTAGTAGACTTTTCCAGTTGTCAACCGTAAGTGGTGCCATGTCGTGCTCCATCTTGTATGGTACCTTTGATTGAGACTGACATTCTACCCAACACTAAGTCAACGATAACAAGCAGTGATTACCACATAAGATGTCAAGACTCAAGATATCATGTCTTCAACAATTAGAAAAAGAAATAAGGCAAATTGGCCAAGTAGAAAATCACATATTTCAAGTCATAATTTTACTGATAAGAACCATCTAAAATCTAAATAAAATGTTTTAAGTTTTACAGCTCTCTCTCAACCCTCAACTCTTAAGTCAAACACCCAAGCTAGCGAGTGGTTGATCAATCACTATCTTCTTTATTTGCCTTTTTTTCCTTCCTAAGATCATCACCATCATATTCATTTCTCTTGATCATCAAACTTTTTGTTCCTTCTGCATTAACCCAATTTGTCTTTTCTTTATTTAATACATCAAACTTTTTTTGAACACATTCATTTAGGGCACGTTTGGAAGTGAGAAAATACAAGGAAAAGTGAAAGTACGAAAGAAAAAAGTACATCTTTTCCAACAGTTCCAGACGAGACAATTTTTCGAAAGGAAAGTTTTTCTAAAAAGTATGATTTTTGATAGGAAAATTTTGCCTATCAAAAGTTCTCTCTCTCTCTCAATGGGTTGTGCAAGATTGAAGCATGTTTGTCGGCAATCAGCCCCAACTTATTGAGCATCCCTCTCCCTCATAGTTGCTCCTTACCCATCCGCCACCATTCTGAGTGAAAGGGCGACAACTGCCACATCGTTTCCCTCACCTCCACCATGGAGCAGAAGGTGACATTGTTTGTGAGACACATGGGTGCTCCAGAAAACGGTGTCTCCGATCTTGGTTCACCATTTGATGAATTGGGTATCCAGATTTCACCCTCAGAATTGAGGGAGACGGCCTACGAGATCTTCGTTGTTGCGTGTAGACCAACCGGAGGGAAACCCTTGACTTATATTTCTCAATCCGAGAGGAGCGGCAACAAGGAGAGATCACAAACTTCATCGTCGTCGTCGTTATCTTTCTCTTTCCCTACTTCATCTCCTTTGCACAAATCATTGACCTACTCTCCCACAAGAATAGTGAAGGAACTAGGGTTGAAGTCCTTCAAGAAGAGCCTGCTCAAGGATGGAAGCCCATCGAGAGGAAGGCAACACCGTCTCTGACGCCCTCCGACGAGTCTGAGACTATGGACGCATGTGATCGACCCACCTCTCTCTCTCTCTCTCTCTCTCTCTCTCTCTCTCTCTCTTTAACACACACACACACACATTTTTCTCACATTTTTTCACTTTGTTATTCTCATGCTACACAAACAAGCAAAAATTTTCATTTAGAAAAGTTATCATATCAAAACTTCTCATAGGCAAACTTTTCTTTTCCTGTGAGAATTTTTATTGCTTCCAATTGTGCCCTAGTATGTTAATCTTTTCTAGGATAATGAGATTAAATTGTTCTTTGTGCCTTCTTATAGTAGTTGCAACAAAATTTGACTTATTTAATACTATTTATTTTTGGTATCTTACTCTTAGAATCATAATCCTACCAATGTTGTGAAAAGCGTTGAGGTGTAGAGATGTGCCCTATCAAAATGTGAACCGAAGTGTAAGCCTCGAGGCATAAAGCATACACCTCACAAATACATTTTTAAAACTTAAAAAAACTTTAAAAAACATAAAAAATACAAAGAAATAAAAGAAATTCTTTATTAATGAAGCAATAACCAATAAGAAATAAGAAATCTCACATAAATACCGAAAAATATGAGAATAACATTTAAAAATAACATTAATGCAACAACGTGATCCATCTAAGTATCTATTCATTTAAAGTTCTAAACAAACATCAAGCTAATTTTTTCATGCATGCTTGCTTGAAAAGTTAGCTTTATTAAACTACTAAAATCACACATAATAATCCATATCTAGACTTAGTCTCACAAACAAAAAACTTAAACTTGTTTTTCAATTGAAAATTTGTGAACAATGTATGCTTTATGGAATTACAAAGCAAACAACAAACATTTTCATTTATCAAAATATTATTTTAAATTTTTGTGACCTAACAGTCTGTAACGACCCCAACTGACCCTCATAAAAATAATGGTAATTTTTTTTTAAACAATTGCGGAAACTCACCCATGGATCCGAGGCCTTACAAATTTAATATACCAAACCATACTCTAAATTGTGCATTGAATCAAATGAAGAATAAATCAAACTTTATTAATTCAATAAATAAATGTCAAATAGTCTAGACACAAAAATCATCTATCTTAGTAGAGTCACTTTGTTAGAAAATTAGAAACCAGTTACAGGGCTCACAGTCTCCAACTAGCTAGTCGGGACATTACTGAGCATTCGAGCCTGTAAAACAATTTTAAGAAAATGAGTAAAAACCAGTCCTTTCTACGAATTCCTCTAAAAATTCAAAAAGTAAAAGAAATAGCATATACCAAATTCATGCATAAATTTAAGATGAATATCACAATTAATAATTTACCACAATCAACTTACCAGTCAAGCATTTAAACAAAATATCATGTAGAATCAAGTATTATGCAAAACCAAATATGCATAAATGCATGAACTAATCTTAAACAGTAAATATGCATGATTCAATGCACATGCATGAATAACTTATTAAGTTATTATCAGAGTTGTTTTTGCATGCATGTCCCTACTAAATGCACACAAATTTAATTTCTAATTTTTTTTAAACCCGCGGATACTCGAAACGGATCCAAATTCCCGAAGTCCAAGTTAGGTTCCCTGTTATAGCTTAACATGCAATTTGTATTTTATTACTGAGCTTCACACTTGTTCCTCGACTGATATCAGAAATCCTCACGTAATGCCAAGACGTCAATGAAAATCCTCAACCACTGACGCCACTTTCTTGGCATACCAAAATCACAACCGAGTCAAAGTATCTGAAATCTCTCTAAAATTGTGGCTGAGAGGTGAACCATCATATCGGGTTCTGGGGAGCAATTGCACACGGAGTTTTAGTATCCTCATAGTCCCCTATGACCACCATCCAAGATTCCTACACTGTGCAAGGGACATCTAGGAAGAAATTAATTATACTGTTTTGGTCATTTTTACCATTTCAAATCAATTTCAAATTCTTTACATTAGAACTGTTTTGCAAATCCATATGCAAAACTAACTTCGGGCCCTGGCCCGCATGATTTAACAGTGTAATTAATTTTGGAAAACCAATAATTTTTATAAATAAAATTTTGCAATGCATAAATAAAATCAACAAGTGGAATAACATATGCTCTTGGCCTACACGGCCTGTAGTGGTTCACAACTGACCACCAACGCATCTCAAAAGTGATTTATGCACTTTTGCAAAATTGTAGTGAACATGCAACACACTCGTTGTTTCAGGACATGTTCACAATGAATATTCAAATACACAAAATAAATGCACATGAAGCCAAATATATACACATGTCAATCGATGCTTGCAGAACACATTAACATGATCAATTCCATACATAAACAATCAAACATGCATATGATCATATTTATGCAAACATCAAATAAATTTCAGGTTCATGTGTATGATATACACAAGTTCAAGTCAATCAAATCAAAATCATGTTTATGTATTATTTCAGAAAAAATGCATACATCAATCTTAAACATGATTAAATTCATGTACTAATTCAACCAAGGTTTTAAAACTCGCCGAGTCAACTCGGTGACTCGGCTGACTCGGCCCTCCAGCGAGTCAACCCAAGACTCGGGCCTGACTCGGGCGAGTGTTGGTTCTTAGATCATACTGAAGAAAAAAAACTTCTAGTACATATGAAATTGTTTTTATCTAGTTGTGCATCAAAATTGTCACTAGATTATTGTGTGCATCACAAGGACCTTAAGAGAAGTCCATCACTATGATTTGACCACAGCAATCCAATTCATCTTACTATAAGAAATATTTTGAAGGTAAAAATTAAGGAAATATCAGTCTTATCCATCACACGCTCAACTATGTGCTTTCATCCTTGACTTTGCAATTCTACGTATCTGTATTTTCTGTTAACCTGTGACTTGTAGGTTCCATTAAAGACAATGCACCAGTAAAATTTTAACAAATAACATAGATGTGCATTCCTAACACATTTGACAACACATCCAAAATTCCAAATCATTTCATCTTACCATAACAAATTCAATGAAGGAGAACATAGAAATTGCAGATCAACTGTAATAGAAAGCTTCTCTGAAATAAATGATAAACATAAAGGTAACAGGGGAAAAGAAATAGAGGGTTACAACAACACGAGAAAAAGAACAGATTTAGAAGGAGAAGTGATCAAACAGTTCTGAGAATTTCTCATGTTCCTTTACAAGAATGACCATTATGACTAGATCCAAGAAAAACAGACTCACCAACCAAATTAAAACCTCAAATCACAAGGATGAAGCAACTATTTATCATTTCTCAACTATTTATCTTCTAGTGCATATTTATATATTGTTTTTCTTTTAAAATCAAAAGTTAACAAAACCCGGTCCGAGTCACCGAGTTGACCCGCCGAGTCACGAGTCAATAAAGAACGAGTCGAGTCTCGAGTCACGGGTTTTAAAACCTTGAATTCAACTATGCAAGAATTTCTTATCGAGCCAACAACTGAGGCTGATCTGAATTCACAAATCAAACAATCATTCATTCGGTAGATCTGGACCAGATCTGCTTAATTCATAAACTCGACAGATCTGGTCCATAACAGTTCGCCTAAACTTGGCAAAACTGATCAGATTTGTGTACCCATGAAACTCAACAAACTAGAACCAGATTTGCGTGTACAAGAAACTTGACAAGTCTTATCAGATTTGCACACTAAATGAAATCAGCAAGTCTGATCAGATTTGCATACCAATGCAACTCAGCAAATCTGATCTGATTTGCTTACTAAGGAAACTCAGCAAGTCCGATAAGATCTGTACACCTGAGACTTGGCGGATCTGATCAGATTTGCATATTATAAAACTGAGCAGATCTGATTAGATTTGCATATCATAAAGCTGAGCAGATCTGATCAAATTTGCATATCTATAATAATCGACTTGTCTGATCAGATGTGCACACAGTGGAATGTGGCAAGTCTGATCAAATTTGTACATAATGAAACACAACAAGTCTGATCAGATTTGCACATAAATAAAAGTCATCAAGTCTGATCAGATTTGCTTACCAATAAAACTCTGCAAGTCTGATCAGATTTGCACATAAATAAAAATTGACAAGTCTGATCAGAAACAATGCACCCAACCTAACAGATCTGGCCAGATCTGCACACTTAAGAAACTTGACAGATCTAAACCAGATTTGTCAACCCATGCACTTGGCAGATTTGCCCAGATCTGTCACTATGTGAAAGTTGTCCGATCTGTCAAGATCTATATGCATGCATCAAATATAAATCTGGAACAATAAAACCCATTCAACTATATGCATGTCAAGAAATTATCAAATTTGAACAAAGTGTGTGTGTGTGTGTGTTATAAACAAATCTGAACCATATGATATTTTTCAGAAACATGCTATAAATTCATCACACAAGGGTCGTATGCACATGTTCAACAGTATGATCAAAAGGTCGATAGGATTATATTTATATATATATATACAACATGAAAAGCCATTAAAAGAAAATCGACAACATGTATTTTCAAACACATGGAATAGGAAAAAATCGTTAATCCATATGGCATACTCACATCAATTATATATATATATATATATATATATATATATATATATATATATTCTTTTGAATCAGATTTTTTTTTCATCTAATACTTATACATAAACTGATTTATACATATTTCTTTCCGTAAAAACTTAGAGAGAAACTCGTACCTTGAATCGAAGTGTAGAAAAGATAGAAAAAATTGATGGATGTACGAAGAAAAACTGATTTTTCTTCTTTTCTTTTTCTTCTCCTTCTCATTTTCTTTCCTCTCTTTTCTTCTCTTTTTCTTTCTCTCTCCCCACACGATTTAGGGGTTTTCCTTTCTTTTTCCTCTAGCTCTCTCTCTCTCTCTCTAGAACACGAGTTCTAGAGAGAGGTAGAGATATACCCCTTTTATATTATTTTATCTTCTTTATTTTTTTTATTTTTCTAATTTGGATTAATCTAGAAGGTGACATCCCCTCTAGATAAGGCCTTAATTAAGTAGAGTTCTACTCTACATAGAATTCTACATTGTCTTCGAGATTATTTTTTAATTAATTAATTATTTTATTTCATTTAATATCTAAAGAATATTCCAGAGGGTGTCGCCCCCTTCTGTAAGTCCTTTATGGGGTAGAGTTCTACCCTTGTCCTCTTTTAATTAAAGGTGATTTTAAAGTTTTAAATTGGCCATGGATGGATCTCGGATCCATATCTGGATCCAAGATCTAAATTCATATCCAAATCCACATGGATCCTATCTGGACCAGATCTTAGTCAATATCGATCTTGGACTGGGTCCAGATTCATATTAACTTGGATAAAACAAAGTGAATCTCGTCCCATCCAATCCAGAAAAAGTGAAAAATAGAGGCGGGTCATTTTTGAAAAATATGATTTTAGGATCCACCGTAATCTGAATTCGGAAAAACAGACCGCCAACGCGATCAGCATTCCGAGGCGCACCTAACGGTGTATATACCT
The DNA here is from genome assembly GCF_984573655.1 of Nuphar pumila. Lineage (NCBI taxonomy): Eukaryota > Viridiplantae > Streptophyta > Magnoliopsida > Nymphaeales > Nymphaeaceae > Nuphar > Nuphar pumila. The sequence continues at coordinate 98,592,964 of NC_143258.1, forward strand.
GATTTTCGCCTCCGAATTTCACTTGAATTTTGCTTGAATTTAAAGGTTAAAAACAAAAAATTCTCAAACTATAATTGGTTCAACTAGGCCTTGTCAGTGGGCTCTGGGCCATGCCCAGACACACAGTTGAGGTCACCTATATTTTAATATATTTTTCCATGATTTTTATCAATTTAATTAAATATATAATTTAAAAATAATTTTTTTTTGAATTTAAAAATCATGGAAAAATATGCGATATTACATAGTCAATTGCATGTACATACTAGATTGCATGCATATTTGCAAATAATCATACAAACTTAAAGTAACAATTTGAAAAATATGATTTTTATATAAACAAACTTAAGCTTAAACAAAATAAACAAATTGACACTATTTTTATACACACTTACCCAGTCAATTAATTGCAAGAAAACCCAGTCACTAAGAAGAAGAAGAAGAAGAAAGAAGAGAAGAAAAAGGAGAACAAAAGAAGGAAAAAGAGAGAGGGGGGGTGGGGGGGGGGGGGGGCTAGGGTTGGTAAACAAGATGAACGAGTCGAGCCCACCTTGTTCAAGCTCGGCTTATTTACCATTTAACTAGGTTCGAGCTCGGCTCGTGCTCATAGGTGCATGAACTGAGCTCAATCCCGATCCAAGCTTCGGTCAGCTAAGCGGAATCATGAGCTCGCTTGTGTAAAAAATATTACATAAAGTTAATGCTAATGTTGATGAGATTTGAACCGAAAAGCTCTCTATCATGTGCTATATTGACAAACCAGATGTACAAAATTGCATTTTATGATAAATGTTGCAACACTTAAATTTTATATCTTATGTTCATACAAGCTTACATGAGCTGAACCAAGTCGAGCACCCTTTGTTCGTACTCGACTCGTTTTTTATTAATGGGCTGCTCATATCTTGGCTCGACAGTTGCATGAACCGAACACAAATAAGTTCACGACGAGCCGAACTACAAGCTACTCGCCTTGTTTCCAAGTCCTTGGGGGAGTTTTCTTTACCTGTCGGGCCTCCCTCATTCTTTTGTTTTTTTATGTATCAAATTTGGGTTAAATGGGGGCTTTGACCCAAGTTGGTTGAGGCCTGCGCCTTAGCCTAAGGTTGTCAACGGGTCGGGTTTACCCGGACCCGACCCAGACCAAACCCTATAGAGTTCGGGTATGGTGACAAATAAGAAGACCAGATTAAGACTCTGGTCCGGACCGGAATGTCCGATTAATACATGGACCTGGGTATAGTTTGTGAATTTTTATACCAGACCCGAACCTGATCCGAGTCCAATTAAGACCTGCAATTTTCAAAGTAAAAATGATAAAAAATATTATTTTACCGAGTATGATCCGGGTCTGGTTCGTGTAGTTTTTATCGGATCCGGGTATAGTTTCTCTTATAGTAGACCCGATTAGATATGGGTCTGGACCCGATACCATACTCGAAAACCTGGTCCAAGTCTGGTTCCACTTGGGTCCAAAGACTCCGAACCAAACCCGACCTGTTAACACCACTACCTAAGCCTAAGGCGCGCCTCGCCTGGAGGTGTACACCTCAAGGCCTACGAGGCACACGCCTCAAGCCTTTTGCGCTATATATGTGCGCCTCAAGGCACAAAGGCCCTTGCCTTGAGGCGAGGCTTTCTTTTTGGGCCTTGAGGCACGGTTTTTACAACATTGAATCCTACTTATAAAAATGTGTTACAAAAAATTTAATACCTCTCTTTTCTATAAATTATAGTAAAAGAATTAGTGAGCTGTTTATGTTCTAAATAATTTCCTCTTTGTGTAGATTTGCTCGAACACACCCACATCCACTTGCAATGCAAGTTTGGTTTAAGATGTGAAGTGAAGTCCTTCAAATTTGGGGTGGCATTTCCAATCCTACTCTACCATAAATCTAAGTGGAGAGCCATGATAAATAGTTCAATAGTGGATGATATTAAACTTTTAAAAAAGAAGACATATTTAACATAATAAGTAGATTTGTTTTTAAAAACAATCACTAATTTATTAAATTACTTGGATGCACAGCAGTATGATTTCTTACTGCAGTTTTTGTTCCCGTATCGTAAAGAGCATTATATAAATTTCCTTATCTATGAACAGTATTTTATTTCTCATAGTCCAGTACCTAACTTGAATTGTAAAACATATCTGAAATCAAGTACAGTAATAAGCAATTGTATAAAGGGACGGTGAAGTTGTGCAGTGCACCACTTATTTATGAGGTCCTATATGGGCTCATATTCTTTCTCATTTTTTTAAAATTGTCTCTGATGATTTTTCCTGCTTTTGTTGTTTCTCCATAGAGATATCTCATGGCTTTTCTTTCACCACTAATCGCTATCCTAAGCATCTCAAGTAATGGCATTGTTATCTTTAACAACTTCATGCATAATTCCCATAAGCTACCTAATTCTTTTGCTATTCTTTTGTTTGTATAAGATGATGCACTTCACTCATCTTATGAAAACATTTATCTAATTATGATTCAATTTTTACGAAGTTTTGCATCATCAAATAGTTGATGATGAATTTTGTGACTACTAGATGAACCAATTCCACCCCTTGTTTGGGCTCGCATTAAGTGAACTACCATGCATGGCTATATATAAATTTTGTAATAGATGTACTACATTTGACTGTTCTCTTGATTTGTTCAATTTTCCCTGTTCCTCCAAGTATATGGTCTAAGAGATATCTACCAACTGCATATTTGTTTGTTCGACCATATGTGTTGTAAGTCATAGCAGAGCGAATTTCAATTTGTGCCCTGAAGGTTGCTCATGGAAAATACAACTCAGGATATTAGCTCCTTGAGCCTCCCCTTCTTTTGTTGTTCATTATATCGCTCCTAGGCTTGGTGGGTTTTCTTTGACAGCTTCATGCCTCAAAATTCATAATACTAGCAAGAAATTGTTGGCAGCCTGTATCGCTGAAAATGAAGGGAGAACTAGATGGATATCTGGGATGAATTAATATGTGTTCAGATTCCCACATTTCCAGACTCTTGTGTCTGATCCTTGCCCTACCTTGTCACTCATGCTTAAGCAAGTTGATGATTCTAGGGACTCTATTTGCTGATAGGATAAACCACCTGATTGACGGCCTTCCACTGTTGATCATTAATGATTGTAATCATTTTTTTTATGACGAGGAACCCTTGCTTAAGCAAGGAAAACCCCGGGTGATGCCCCATGATCACCCTGCCTTACGTGGCCCACCTCTGAAAGCTACTGGCGCACCTGTGCGCCAGTGATGTTTGTTCCGGTGTCTTCATCTTAACACCCTCACAACCACCCCATCATTTTGTAACTGTGCTATTATCGATATATCAATGACTTAGGTGCAAAAGATTATTTTTTGATGGGTTGGCTTTCCAAAAAATGAGGATTGTTATTAACAGTGTTACTTTGAGTGCTTATGTTAGGATCTTTCATTGGGAATGTTTTTGTCTTTCTAATGTGGAATTATGTTTTGTTTTCCTTTTGGAAACTTCTAGACATGTTCTCTATTCCCGTTCTTCTCAACTTTTTTTCCTTTTTTTGGTGTGGGCAACAAAGAACTGCAGTACTTTAGAAAAAGTGCTTTCAAAGGTAAATATTGGTCAATCACCTACATACTGAATAAACTTGTGGTATAATAAAAAAAAGGAAAAAAGTTGAAAAACCTATATATATATATAGTCATGTCCCCGTGCCCTCATTTTTTGAAATTGCCGTGTCCTACTGTCCGTACCCTCTGTACCTGCACACGGACCCATACCCTTGTGTAATAGATTCTCATAATGCATTTGGCTAGATACAATAAACCATACATAGCCATGAGGAAAAACAAGACATAAAAATTAAATATTTTATTAATGAGAAATATTCACACAAATATACAAGTCATGGCTATATATGTTCACACAAATAACGGCTAGAAGATCCCAACGGCTAGTTGGATTAGCTATAATACAAAAAATAAAAATAAGAATAAAAGAAAAGAAAAACCTAAAACTAACCTACAAGTATACATATCCTAAGAATCATAAGAAAAGGTATATTTTATACCTCGAATACAATACAAATAAGAATACAAAAATACACATAAGAAAAAGGAAAATACCTAAAGTACACTTAGATGTACTTTGGTATTTACAAGACAAATACAATAACATAGAGAAATGTTACATATATATTAACGAATGGTTGCTACTTGCTATTTAGGCGTTAAAATTTTAACTATATCATATGTTGAAAAAATTATTTATGCTCATCTAACATCTAAATTTATTTGCTAGCATTGTTCATTTCAAGGGTGGAAAACATTTTAAGTTGATCTATATTGATTAATAAACTCTTCTACCTTTAGATCATATGATGGCAATGAAGTTGATTCACGAAGCGCATGCTATGGGAGGCAGAACAAATTCTTTTATTTCATACTGTGGGGGTCTTCCTTCTCCTGCAGCAGCAAACAACCCATTAGCGTATAAGTTCAGGTGTGTGTGTCTAAATCCATTGGTCCTGTTTTAAGGTTACTTAGGCTAGATTCTTTTAGAGGATTATTTCGTGAAGCATATCCTTGATCATTCTTCACTTTTTGCGTGCAGTGAAGTATTTCTAGTTGCTGCATCTAATCATTTACATATTTTTACTATTTTAGATGTTATAGTTGCTTCTGTTTTTCTTTCTATGTAATATGTTTCTGAAGTTCTGATTGTAGGGTATCTAATTTCCTTTTTTTCTTTTGAAATTTTTATTTTCAAATATACAATTTGATCAGCTGATTTCGCAGACGGGCAACGGTTGTATTGGAACTTGGTTGACCATCCAAAGATTTTTGAGTTTGATAAGAAGCTAACTCTCCTTCCGATGCCATGTTAGCTTACATGCAATAAGTTTTCCTTTTTCTGGTCAAACCAGATCTTACCTATTGACTTGAAAAAATAAGCAATGTTGCTCAGAAAAATAAAAAACAAATGGAGAAATGAAATCCAAAACATGTGGACTCCAACAGCATATCAAGCATTCAAATAGTTAGACCAGTATGTATGTGTGTGTGATTTTTTTCCCTTTTTGGTCTCATAGTCATTTTGATAAATTTATTAAGGCATTTTCTTAACTTCAATTCTCTGTGCACTTCTGTTTGTTTGAGATGTGATCAATCTATATGTTATGGGAATTTGTTTGGTCCTCATGGATTATAGTCTAAACGATGTGAGATTATTCTAATGAAGTATTTAGTTTCCTTATAATGTAAGATGTATTATGCAGGTGTATAAGACAAACTTCTAATATAAACAAGCGCAATATCATGCAATGACTAATCATTCTATTGTTACTGGTGTTACAGTTGGAATCCTGCTGGAAGCAATCCAGCCACATTCAAATAGCAAGAAAACCTTATAAGCTCAATGTTATGCAGTGACTAATCATTCTATTGTTACTGGTGTTACAGTTGGAATCCTGCTGGTGCTATCAAAGCAGGACGCAATCCAGCCACATTCAAATGTCACGGAAACCTTATAAGGGTACAGGGTAAGTCTTTTATTTCTATTGCTGACGTTTTGGATCATGTTTACTAAAATTTACTTTTTAAAGGTTGTTAAATAGGACATCGTGGGACTGGCTTACCTAATATATCCTGAAAGTTTAAAACTGAATCCTTGCTGAAAGGCACAACACTCATCTGAACTTTTCCATTTTACAGTCTTTATTGTCATGAGAATCTCCAACCCAAACTAAAGCTTTTGCAAAAAAGAAAGATAAAATGAGCATCATTCTACTTGTCCAAAGACTCATTGTTTCTTCAATTATTAGTCTGAAAGCTAAAACTCCTGTTAACATCTGGTCTGATCACACTTGGGGTCTGTCTGCCTCATGCTCCTGGCATTGTCTTTATAATGGTGGGTTTGAGACTTTGAGTACAAATATTTATACATGCACATATTTCTTTAAACAATATCTTCATTTATGCATGTAAGGGCCTATCACTCTTGGATCCTTCCTCTCCCTTGGGATAGGCAATCCTAGCAGGACCCATGCCTTGCTTCATGACTATGTGGCTAGGGATGTCAATGGGTCGGGTTTACCTGGACCCGACCCAAACCAAACCCTATAGGGTCCCTGTATGGTGATAAATAATGAGACCCGATTAAGACCTGGGTCCAGACCCGAAGGTCCGATTAATACATGGACCTCGCTATAGTTTATGAAATTTTATACCAGACCCGAACTCGACCTGAGTTACGATTAGGACCCACAAAATTTCAATGTAAAAATGATAAAAAATATGGTTTTATTGGGTATGGTCCGAGCTTGGTTCATGTAGTTCTTATCAGGTTTGGGTATGGTTTTTCTTATAGTGGACCTGATTAGACCTGGGTTTGAACCCAATACGATACCCAAAAACCGGGTTCATGTCTGGTTCCACCTGGGTCCGAGCCAAACCTGACCTGTTGACACCCCTATACGTAGCTATTTCGAATTCCAACATGGGAGAGGAGAAATGAAAGACAAGACCCGGGAGAAAGAGAGATTGAGAACCCCAATTGCTTGCATAATGTAACGCCCTCAAAATTTTAACCTTAATTATTGTTCAAATTTTGAAATTTCGAGGCCAAAATTTTTTTTTTGATAAGTATAAGTCAATCAGATTTTATAATGCGAAAACGATTTTAAAAAAATGGTTAAGATTTTGGGCGAGGCTACGCTAAAGATAATAATCAAATCAAAATGTACGGGATATATACATTTCAAACCACGTATAATATAAGACTGAAATATGAAGAGTTTTAATTTCATTTCAAATCAGAGTATAAAAACAACACTTGAGTCTCTACATTATCAAGTACTTAAAACGAAAAGATCATGAATACCAAGATCGCAAGGTAAGAGTGGACCCTCGAGGATGCAGCTCGACCAGTCCTTTGCTCCGACTACTCATTATACTTTACTTGCATTACTTGTCCCCCATAAAACGGGGTTAGACTCGCTAAAGTCTGGTAAAGCAACCCAAACTCAAACTTAAAGAAAACATATCAAGCATTTAAAGGTAAAGACATGATATATTATTCATCAATCGTCAGGTGATAGACAAATAAACAACATCCTATGAGTTATTCAATTCGAACATTCGAATATAAAGCATTTCATCACTTAATATTCTATTCAACATTAACTCATGCATTCAAGTCATACAAGTCATCGCATAAGTATATATATATATATAAGACATTTAGATCATTGCATCATTTTCATATGCATTCATAATTCTTATAAACAATAAGTCAAATCGCATTTGACCATTTCAGCGTGAAATGCACGCACATACATTCTAAGTAATTTAGTTAGATATTCATGATACACATCAATCATGATACATAGGTGTGATATATTCACTCAGACAATCATAATGCAATCATTTGCAATGAAACTATGTAGGCATGATGTATCATTCACCTAATAAGTCAAAACTAGTCATTTGTGAGAATGTCACCTATACGCTAACATAAGCGTCACAATCATAACCTCATATCAAGATCTAAAATCAATAAGGATCTGATTCTCACATCTGAGTTCAACATATAATAATGCTATAATAGAAAAACCAAATCTATAGATTCATAACTGGGTATCTCAATAAACTCAGAAGATCACCACAATTCATCATAATATTTTGTTTAATCATAATAAAGATTTACAAGATGTACGCCAGATCACCTGGTCTGAAAATATACAACCTCAGAAGGAGTTACCGCCCTAGACGGATGGTCTGCCTGGTCTTGGACAATGCACTTTCTCATAGGAATATACCGCCTTCGCAAGCTACACGCTCTTGGACAATGCATTTCTTCATAAAAACTTACCGCTTTAGCTGGATTACCTGATCTGGTCATGCACACCCTCACAGAGAATCCTTTGGGAACAGTTCCTCAACGGGTACCATATCCAATGAAAACTATTGTGATACATGCATCAATACAATTGACCACTCTCAGGGTCGATAGTCATCAACACAACACAAGCATGTATACAATCAATATGCATCACATCATATATCACTTCATATGACACTTAAATTATAAAATCACACATTTAACTAATAAGGTTCCATGAACCATAGTTCACTATTGAACTTAAACATTTATCACATGCCTTCATAATTTTATATCACATGGCATTTAAATCATTTCATATATAAGCATATTATCCTACGCACCATACATTCAAAGAGGCCTAAGCTTCTATGGTGAGGCGTGGGCCTCGTAACTTGCTTTTATTGTGCATAAAGTCATAATAAATTTGCCGATTATATGTCTAGCTTATACTTGAATTGACATTTAAGCACAATGAATGTATAAAAATCTCACCTATTTTTGAAGGTAAAGAAACTAAATAACAAATTTAACATGATATATTTTGGCCATTATCAAAGATGAAACGCAAAGGGTTTGAAGAAAAGGGTTAGATGTATCAAAGATGAAACGCAAAGGGTTTTAGTCAAAGATGAGGAGATTAAGGAGAGATGGAAAAATTATTTTGATAAGCTATTTAATGATAGTCATGCTCAAGATCTTGGAGACTTCTCCATTCCTTTTCATGAGATAAATCGTGACTTCATGCGCAAGATTCAAAAGAAAGAAATTGCAGAGACTTTGAAGAAAATGAAATCAAGAAGGGCAGTTGGCCCAGATGGTATACCTATCGAGGCTTGGAAATGCTTGGGAGAGAAAGGTTTAGAATGGTTGACAAATCTTTTTAACTTGATTTGGCGAACAAATAAGATGCCTAATGAGTGGAGGAAGAGTACTTTGGTGCCTTTATATAAGAATAAGGGTGATATACAAGATTGCACAAACTATCGTGGTATAAAACTCATGAGTCATACTATGAAACTTTGGGAGAGGGTGATTGAGGCTAGGTTGAGGAAGGTTGTCATGATATCGGAGAATCAATTTGGTTTTATGCCTGAAAGATCAACTATGGAAGCTATACATCTTCTTAGACAACTTATTGAAAGATATAGAGAGAGGAACAAAGATTTGCATATGGTTTTTATTGATTTAGAGAAGGCATACGATAGAGTACCTAGGGACGTTCTCTGGTGGACAATGATGAAGAAAGGTGTTTCTCTCAAGTACATTAGTATAATTAAAGATATGTATGAAGGAGTAGTAACCAATGTCCGCACTTGTGGAGGGGTGACAACCAATTTTCCGATAACGGTTGGGTTACATCAAGGATCTGCTTTAAGCCCTTTCCTATTTGCGATAGTGATGGATGAGCTTACGAGATCAATTCAAGAAAATGTACCGTGGTGTATGTTGTTTGCTGATGATATTGTTTTGATTGATGAGTCTAGAGCTGGGGTTAATGCTAAGTTAGAATTATGGAGACAGACATTGGAAGCTAGAGGTTTTAAGTTGAGTAAGAGTAAGACTGAATATATGGAATGTCGGTTTAGTAAGCAACGAAGTAGGGATGGGAGTGTAGTGAAGCTTGGTGAGCAAGATATACCGGTGAATGATTATTTCAAATATTTGGGATCCATCATTCAAAAGTATGGAGAAATTGATGGAGATGTAAATCATAGGATAAAGGTTGGGTGGATGAAATGGAAAAGTGCTGCTGGAGTGCTGTGCGATCGTAGAATGCCATTGCGGTTGAAGGGAAAGTTTTATAGGACGACTATTAGACCCGCTTTACTATATGGTACGGAATGTTGGGCTGCCAAGAGACATCATATTCAAAAAATGAGTGTAGCTGAGATGCGGATGCTTAGATGGATGTGTGGAAATACAATAAAAGATAAGATTCGGAACGAAGAGATACGTAAGAAGGTAGGTGTTGCACCCATTGAAAATAAGATGCGAGAGAATCGTTTACGGTGGTTTGGACATATTCGGCGAAGGCCTAATGATGCTCCAGTTAGAAGGTTGGAGAAATGGGAAAATATATTAGTTAAAAGAGGTCGGGGTAGGCCTAGGAAGACTTGGATGGAGATGATAGGAAAGGATATGAATGCTTTGAACCTCACCGAGGACATGGCGTTGGATAGAAATGATTGGAGGAAAAGGATTCATGTGGAAGACCCAAAATGAATTTCTTTTTTGGTTCATATCGCTGACCCCAATTGTTTTGGGATGAAGGCGTAGTTGTTGTTGTTGTTTGTTGTTGTATATTTTGGCCATTACTTTATGAGTTTCCTAAAAGATATGGAATGGTAAAAAAAATACTTCTGTGGTTCCTATTGCTAGAAAAGAAGACAAAAAGCATCAGAAAAGAGGATGTTTTCAGCAAAATTAATTAAAGGTAATTCTTTTGTCTTTATATCTTTTATTTTTATTTTTATATATTTAATCTAATATTTTGATTGTTTAACTATTCATTGTATTTTTTAATTTAATCTTTTGCTTGCTGGTAAAGCAACAAATGGAACATGTTAGAATTGAATTATTGTTTTGGTTGCATTGACCAGTGGCTGGTGCTCTTCTATCATATATGGATAATTATTTGTTGCATGAGTTTATCTAATTTTGTAAGTCAAAGAATCTGTCACATATTACATATATTTGCAATGGTTATCATGTATGTTTTATAGTAAATGAAGTACTTTATTATAGATCTTTTATGTTTTTAGCTTTATGCCTTGAAATATACTAATGCTTACACCTCGTTATGCCTCATTCATATTTTTCAAAAACACCTCATTATGCCTCACGTCTTTAGAAACCTTGGGCGTATTTGAGGTCAAAAAATAGGTTTGACATGACATCAATCCAACCATGACATACCCAGGTCCAAAACTAGGGAATTGTCTTTTTCTTTTGGTGTTGAAGCTGAATGGTGATTTAAGAAAAAACTCATAAAAGGCTTGAGAACTACAGCAGAGACACAAAAACATACTTTCTAAATTGAGTAAACATTACATACTGCAATGATCTCATACAACCTTCCAACTTGACAAAGGACAACTCCATGCCAGAGCCAGCCTAAACTCCTATTACTGGGGCAGTTCCAGAAGTGACTCTATGGAGTATCTTAAGGAAATTCTTGGGCTGTTCAGTCTCAATACTTTGTTTGAACTGAAACCTTTTGTTCATGCATGTGGCAGATTCTAACCTCTAAATGGATACATTTTGTAGGTGATGAACTTTATGACTCTGCAACAACGATTCGTTTAGCTCATCTTCCAGCGTTTGCTTTGGAATGTCTTCCTAATCGTGACTCCATGGTTTATGGAGACCTATATGGAATTTCTGGTGAGGCAACAACTATCTTCCGTGGGACACTTCGCTATGAAGGTATATCATTTCATTTGGCATCGATTTGCTTTTATCAGTGTATCATTCTCTTTTCATTTATGTCAAATATTTTTCCAGGATTTAGCAAAATAATGGGCAGCCTGGCAAAAATTGGTTTATTTAACACTGACATCCATGCGCTACTGAAGGAAGACAGAAGGCCAACATTTAAAGAGTTCCTCAGGAATCTTCTCAAGTTTGATAAAAATGAAGTCTTGACGATGAATGCAAGCACAGATGTTTCAGCAGGAGAAGAGAGACAATTGGTTGAAAGATTGACCATGCTTGGCTACTGCAAAGAGAAAACTATAGCAGAGAAAACTGTTAAAACAATCAAGTGAGTTAATGGTGCCTTCAGCTGTTGACTTATTTATCTCATAATTGAAGCCCATGTCAAGTACTTAGAGATTCTGCTGGCACCTTATGCAAAATGATCGCCTTTGGTCAGATTTCTCATTTATTGGGTCTCTAAAAACCTCAGGATTCTTGGCCAGTTATCTTAGTTGACAAGCTACAAGCAATTAGTATGAGTCTGACATTATGGTCTATATTATCCATGAGAATCCATAAAGTCACAAACTCCATTTTTTTAATAGATTGAAATGGGCGGTTAATACTTGTTTTGTTATCCTGTCTAAACTTGAACATGACTAGCCAGATATTATAGATGTTTTGTTTGGTAATAGGTTTTTGGGGCTCGATGAGGATTCTGAAATTCCCAAAGCTTGCCACAGTCCCTTTGACGTAATCTGCATACGGATGGAAGAGAGGCTAGCTTATAGTGATACAGAACAGGTAATTAATTTGCTTTCTTTCTGCACTCTTATTTTAACCTGTGTGGCTCGTTTTAGTGAAAGATCCATGGTGTGTAATCCTACATCGAGGGGAACCAAATAACGGCTTTGATACAGTTGTAGTAGTTGAATTCTGTCAACAGTCTGTCTTGCCAACTATATGGTGTTTTTCAGTGATATCACTTTGTTGCCCATGAAATATTTTGTTTTATTGAATTGAACTCCATATTTGCTATTGAGGGCAAAATCCAACCCAGAAGTAGCAGCTTGCATGCAGTTGTAAGCAAAAGGAACAACAGAAAAATGAGGAACAAAAACAGAAGTATTAACCAAATTCAGGAAAAAGGGTTGTGAATCAGCAGTTTTTTATTTTTTTGCATCTAGCTGAATAGAAAATTTATCTGCTCTTTTGCGGAGTATTGAGGATATCTTCATCTTTGGTTAGGAAGAAGGTCAATTCAATTTTTTTTATCATTCTTTTCGTGGATGGAAAGAGATGTTGTCCAATGGAATGGATCACTTGGTGCCTTCTCAATAATAGACTTGGGATACCTGACTAGCTTATGCCACTCTGGACTTACTAGTTCCTCAATCAATTTGGCCGTGTCTTCCATCTTTATGGCACAGACATGGAGCTTCGTTTGTGATCTTCTTCAGGAATGCGCACGTGCAAGCAAGCACAGACAATGTTGTCTGTGCCTCCTTTATATGGTTTAGATATCTGTTCTTCCTTGCTGCACACACACACACACACACACACACACACACACACAGTTCTCATCATTTCTTCATGATGCAGGACATGGTACTTTTGCACCATGAAATGGAGATATCTTTTCCTGACGGACGCCCAAAAGAAGTCCATCAAGCAACACTATTGGAATTTGGGAAAATGGATAATGGAAAGATGTCCACTGCAATGGCTCGCACGGTGGGCATTCCAGCAGCTATTGGAGCTATGGTATGATAATCGGCCTCCAGATTACTTCATAAGCTGAATAAACTGAATACTTCCAGCTGTTCTGGGCAACTGAGAAATGAGACTTTAGGTTTAACCAATCAGTCTGGCTGGTCCTCTACCATTACTTTACCTGGACCCACCCCAACCCATATCCTAGCTTAGTGAACTATTACAAACTTTTCTTTTAAGCTATCGGCTGATCAAGTTTTTATTGTGAATCTCATATATTCATTCCTAATGTTACAGCTCCTGCTTGAAGGTAAGGTCAAGTCAAGAGGTGTCCTTAGACCTCTTGAACCAGAAGTCTATATTCCAGGTAAGAACTTTTTTTCTGGGTAATCTCTGTCACATTTTTCTGTCCGAGATTGATTACTTGAGTGACCCTAAGACTGCTGGCTTCTTTTAGTCAAGTCTAGGGTGCAAATGAATCAGATATGAGCTGGATCTTGCCAGATCCAAATCTGAGTCTGAAATACTTTTAGTAGATCCAAATCTGAATCCGAATCTAAATCAAATGTGGAAATACTAGATAGCAATTTACATGTAAAAAATGCAATCAGGTTGGATTTGGATCTGAATTTGAATTATATTCGACTTAGGGTATCAAATCTGAATCTGATCCATGTCTGATAATAATCCAATTTGGTAGATCCAAATCTGATTCAGATGCACCAATTTTACTTGAAAGGATCCTAATCCAAAAATAACATGTCGGACCGAGATCGGATATCTGACTATATCTGATCCATTTGCACCCATAGGTGAGTCCATGCGCCAAGCCATCATGACAAGTGTCAGGCTTAACAACTAAAATTTGATTCCAGTCAATTGAAATTGTTCATTGGATTGACCGAACTTAGTTGATTTAGTTTGGTTAGTGATGTTGCATCAGAAATTTCTGAGCTATATAATTTTGTATTCATCTGTTCTTTTTTTATTTGACAGCCTTGGATATCTTAGAAGCATCTGGCATCAAACTCATAGAAAAGGTTGAACTCTCCTGATCAAAGATCCATAATTCAGATGATCCGTTTCTTGCTTTGCAGAGATCGCATCGCCTGCATGTACATATATAAACCAATCTAAGTTGTCCTTATGATGAATAATCTCTGAAAAAATATTAATTGTTGGTGAGTCCATTTGAGAGGCTCAGATTGTAGTAGGCATAGCCCTTTGCTTTGTTTTTTGTTTAGCAATGAATTAACTGCATGATTTCCTGGAAGACTAGCCTGTTATCACTAAGTGTATCAATTTTATCGATTAATATATCATAATTCTTGGAGTTGGATTTCCCTTAGTGATGAATTAGCCTCCAAGATTTCTTGGAAGATTAGTACTTTTTTTTATTATCAAGGATGGTAATTATGGATTGTTATAGTCATCAAAGGGCTGAAAGTGTAATCTACTATCAGGCGCGTTGAAGCATTTTATTCAACAACATATAAGCCAAACTTTTGTGCAGATTGTTTCTTTTATTTTTTCTAATGACTTGTGATTCATGTAGAAATTTGGGTTTATCTGGTTCATCAGGAGCTATATATATATATATATATATATATATATATATATATATATATATATATATATATCTTTCATAATGCAAAACTGCATGTGAGATTGGAACATGTATTCGTTCTAACCCCTTGTGATTCATGTACGAAATTTGCATTCATGTGGTCCGTCAGGGGCTATGTTTGTTCTGACTATCGTTTCACTATGGTACTATCTAGAAAAAAAAATCACTTTCTTTCGGAATGCAGTCCCCATTCAGCCTTGGAGTATTGTGGGCCAGTCTTTGTGTGCAAAACTACAAACCTCTTGCCAAGGTTTGGTTATTCACCCCATTCTTTTCTGATGTTGAAACAAAAATTGCACAGTGAAAAGACTACAAAACATTGCACAGTGAAAAGATTACAAAACACGACCTTACTGAACGGCAAAATGATGCGTTTTCCAAAATGCCCTATAATTTTTTAAATCAGCTCGATGTCCAAATTGTTTACTGTGAAAAGACCTTTTTACCTTTTTCAAAAGTGATTTATTTTAGATATGTGAACTTTCTCTTAAATATCGTGAAAGTTCTTCCGAATATACGATTTCTTTTTTTTAAATGTGATTTTTTTTTACACATTTACGGTTACTTTCCTACTTGTGCCCCTAATGTGATTTTTTTAGGAGGCCTGTACATTTTGAAGACATTCACAATCATGAGTTGCGTTCTCTCAAAATGTGTGCACCTTTTTTAACCAAATACTTTCCTTTTTTAACCAAATACTTTTACATTTGCGAATATCCCGGCCTTCATAAGTGAATGTCCTTACACATTTGTGAATGTCCTCTTGCCTGTGCCCTTTATGTGATTTTAGTAAAAAAAGTTCACACATTTTGAGGACCTTAGCCACTCATGGCTGTGAATGTTTGCAAAAGTGCCGCTAAAGGTAAAAAATACCTTTACTAGTACTTTTGAAGCATGGTTAAACTCTTTAGCGACGTTAAAGTTTTTAAGAGAAAATTCACATATTTGAAAAAAAATCATATATTTTTTAAATTTGAGAGAAAATCGCAGGTAAAAAGGTCCTATTACAGCAAAAAGTTGACAAATTTAAACATCTGGAAGATTTCAAAATTTGTAGAGTATTTCTGAAAGAGCATAATTTTTTAAGTACGGTCGAATAAACTATGTTATGTTTTCTCAAGTCAGCTTGTTGTACTCTTACCGGCTGCCATGAATGTATAAATTTCTCATTTACAGGTCCGTAACTGACATGTGAACCCCACTTGTCAAGCAAATCGCAAACAGAACGGCGGAAAGAGGGAAGTGAGGGTGCTGGCTATAATGCTAAAAAATTATTTTAGAAAACTAAACATCGAGAGCCACACGCATATGCACGACAAACAATTCTTTTCAAATTTTCGTGTGTTATGTTTGCCATTGAAGAGATAAACAACTCATGTTGCACGTCTTCCATGCAAGGCCAACAGGGTGATGGCATGGCTCGGCCAAAGAGAAACAAGCAAACCAAGACTCCAAACAATTAGTATAGGTAAAGCCTATCAACTCTTCTGCCAAGTGAAGGAAATAAAAAGTTATTTGACAATTGAAAAAGAAAAAAATAATAGAGAGATGGTCTGCATTTATGTACTAAGTGACCAAGTAAATAGGCCTAGCAGCCTGTATGTTTTGGTGGTTAAGGTGGTGCAAAGATGCATAAGGGATGTTGCTGTCAAGTGGCCCTGACCGCAGACGGCTCCCTCTGCAGGTGGGAGTTACGGTTGTTTCAATCCCATAAATGGGTCCAGACATGGCACCACGTCCCTTCCTCCATGCGGAAGTCATTGATTGATTGGTTTCCTTTGGGGTCTTAGTCTTTTTCTCGGATCTCCTCCAAAAGAGGAGCGAGTTCTTCCATGACTTCTTGTTCTTTATGGCTTCTTGTGTGGCTGCATTTCTTTCTTCCTCTTCTGGTGGTTGTGGGTTCCTCTGCTTCTCCTTTGCGTGCCTTCTGGCCTCTTCCATAAACTGAAGAAATAGAACCCACGCCAGGAATTGAGACACTGCCAGCATGTTTAAGAAAACAATTGGCCAACCTAGCACCTTGGGCAAAAACCATTTGAGGTGCTGCTCGCCACTCGACGAGTCAACTTGGGGAAAAGATCAGGTGCAATATGATTGCACAAATATTTGTGCATTAAGCACCTGATCACCCTCCATCTTCAGGACAGGGCCTATCAGTTGTGGGGCCCAAGGCCTGATGGAGGGCAATCAGGTGCTTAATGCACAAATATTTGTGCAATCATATTGCACCCAATCCGGACTGCAGAATCAAGTGCCATCACATGGCACACTCTCAGTGTGCCTCTGCACATGGCTGCCCTCCATCTTTGGCTGACAGTCTGTCAGTTGTGAAGCCCAAAAGCAGATTGAGGGCAGCCAGTTCAGAGTTACACTCAAAGTGTGTGATGGCACCTGATCCTGGCTCAGTTAACTTGGTTGCCTCAGATTATTCGGGATGTTTTAATAAAATAATGTTTTAAGATATAAAATTATTCATAGAAAATGAGACATGCATTTGAAAATATAAAATTCCCCCAGGTCTTCCAATGGACCTACATGAAACATATGAATAGAAAGAAAAAAAATGCAAAACTGTAAGCAAGCCCCTGGAACAAAGCCCCAAGGGGGGTTGGCGTAGTGAGGACGGGTAGTCAAGGTTCGATTCTCATGGGCATCACCCCTCTGAGCAAGCCAATGCATAGCATAGGCCCCGGGGCAGGGGTCCTAGCTTCGGAGTTTTATGCTGCAGGTACGATGACCGTAGGTATGTCTGGCTGAGCCAGCGTGATCAAGTCTTCATGCCAGGTGCGGTTCTTCGGGTTATAGATTAAAAAAAAAAAATTGAAATTTTTAAGGACTCCCCTGTTACTACTGTCAACGGCTTGAAAGCAATGTGAAATTACAATGCTTTTATGCAATAGAAAGTATACAACCACTAACATGAAGAAGCAAATTAATAGAATCATTGATATGCAATAAATCATAATCACAACCACCGAAAATAATAGAAAATGATCGTACTGCCCTTACAAAATGGTGTGTTTTGTAAAAATACCTAGCAATTTGACATCTCCTGCATATCTAAAATTTGGATTCTCAAATTTTTAAATGCATTTTTACTCATACTTGAGAATGTTCCAAAAATATGCAAAGCTCTGTTAAAAAAAATGGCTCAGGAAGAGGACATTTGCAAATACAGTACTACCTTCACTCTGTATATGTGAATGTTTTTCTGCCTGTGCTTTTTTTTTACGAGGACCTTTGCAAATATGTGAGGACATACTCACAAATGTGAAAGTATCTAGTTAAAGGAGGTTTGCTCATTTTGGAGACCTTCGCAACCTCACATTTACAAAAAAGTGGTCGTTGCTTAATCCATAGATACCTCAATGGAATGCATGTACGATGACCAATGGATGGTCAGTGCGCAAAAATACACAAAAGAGCTTTAAAACGCAAAAATGATACTTTAGCGGTGCTTCAGAATACAGCTAAAAGATGCACCAGTCTTTTTTTAATTGACTTTAGCAGCGCTTTAAAAGCACCACTAAAGGCCAGATATCTTGACATTCTCATGCAAATGTCCTCACACATTTGCAAACGTCCTTCCTAAAAAAAATGGCACAAGCAGGAGGACATTGGCAAATATTAGCAACCATGGAGTTGTAAAGGCTATACGATATTTGCCAATGTCCTTCTGTCTGTGGCATTTTTTTTTTTTATGAAACTTGGTTCATTCTGGGGATATTCACAAATAAGAGTTGTGAAGGTCATTTGTAGAAGGGTAAAATGTTTTAAAAAATCTGGAATCAAAATTTTTGATATGCAAAGAATTTTGTCAAATTGCTAGGTATTTTTGAAAAGTGTGCTATTTTGCAAGGGCAGTACCATCAATTCCTGTGAAACTAATTGTCAAGGATTATTTTTCCAAGAGTCCTCTCTTGAGAAATGGATATATCAAAACTGGTCACTCACAATGTATGCTGCAATTAAAAAGGAGCGTGCTATTTCGCAAGGGCAGTATACCATCATTCCTGTGAAACTAATTGTCAAAGATTATTTTTCCGAGGACATGGCATTGTATAGAAATGAATGGAGGAGAAGGATTCATGTGGAAGACCCAGAATGATTTTCTTTTTTGGTTCATATCGCCGATCCCAATTGTTTTGGAATGAAGGCGTAGTCGTAGTTGTTGTAGTCCTCTCTTGAGAAATGGATATATCAAAACTGGTCACTTCACTCACAATGTATGCAGCAATTAAAAAGGATCTTGAATTCGGCGAATCCAGGCGAGTTACCATTCAAGATGGCTTGCCCGACTTAGAGACGAGTTTGGGTCCAAAAATGGGTATACCTGACTCGTTATGTCGATTGGGATTAAATGAGTCCAGTTGGCGAGGTGAGTGTGTGCCCATCATGCAAGAAAAGCCTGTTTCTGTCGCATCTTTCAAGCAACCTACAACGATGACAAAGTAAAGCCACCGCACTCATTTACCCTTCAAGTTCATTGGCGTAAAAAATCCAGGTCTGCTTTACACTTCAATAAAGTACACCCAGTTTCAGCCTTATGGCAAGAAACAGGCACCCATGAGTCTAAAACTCGTGAAGTCCCTTCAGCTTGGTATATAATTCACGAGTTTCAGCTTCTCAAGCAGAGGAAATGAGGAGAACTACTGCGTGTGTATTTGTAAATTTTACTATAAATACCACAGATTCTTCAATAACATCTCAATGACAAAAGTTGGTTGAATATAAGAAAATTTAAAAAAAAAGAGAGCAGTTACTGGCATGATTGTCTCTGGGAGTCGCTTGTAAATTAATGAAAATTATCCCCATTCTTCCCACGAACGAACGCAAAAAAACAAAAGTATACAACATGGATAGAAATCTGGAGAGGCAAAGTCATATGCATGTTCAAGGGTTTCCCTTAACACTACCTATATATACTGTTCAATTAGCTTAAAAAATGAACCAAAAAAAAATCGAACCATGAGGACAGAAAGCATGTTAGAAGCAGCTTTGTTTTGTTTTGTTTTGCTCAAAGGGAAGATCGGTTACTTTGAAAATATACCACTATGAAAGCAAGATTCAGGCAAAAAACAGGAAAGTGTAACATTCTTTTCACAATTTTATGTGTTTGGGATTTTCTATAAGAAAAACAAGAGGGAAAGAGAAAAGAAAAGGTAACCATGAAAATTTCCCATGAAGTTTATGGGAACAAAGAACATGAGAGAAGGATATTAGAAATGGAGGTGATCATACCTTTGCATAGTCCACCTGAGCATCGAATTCATCACCTTCGTCATACCCATTTTCAATTTTCCAAAATACTGTACCCCTCGACGACATCTCCGAGAGAGAGAGAGAGAGTTGATGGATGGAATTGGGGTAGTTGAGACTTCAACCGCAACCGGATACACCCACCTACCAGGATACAACTAGTTGAAAATATATTTGGAAGTCTTTTCTTCAAAAGGAAATGCTTGGAATACAAACCTCTCTCTCTCTCTCTCTCTCTCTCTCTCTCTCTCTCTCTCTCTCTCTCTTGCATGATTAAAGAAAGCAAAATGACATTGAAGAATACTTACAAGAAGAAGATGAAAGCTTTGCAGTGCAGTAGCTTGTCTCAGACCAAAAGTACTCTTGAATGTGAACACTCAACGAGATGCAGTGCCATAGGTTACCACTTACCAAGACTACAAAACAAAATAAAGGATGAAAGAGATGCTAGGAGTGGAACAATCAGGGAGAAGAAAATAAGGAAGCAATCCCCAGAATTTCAGAGAGAAAAATAGAAGGTAAAGAGAACAATCAGGGAAGAGGGAAATAAGCTATGTCAGTTGGTACCCATTGAATGTCATTGAATGCTAATCAAATATAGATGGGAGCAAGCATGGAAAGAAATCAACCGGTTAGGATTTGGGAGGAAGGAAATTAATAAACAAAGCCTGTTGCATTCTGACCAAGGGAGATGCGATTAAGTCTAGATATATACCGCAACATATATGCAGCAAAATTACTGAGGGCCCCCGCCTTAATCTGCTGGTCAACAACCACAGTAATGGGAGTAAAAGAACAGAACCGGGCCCACCATGTTGCTCTTTTTGTCTTAGTAGCGATTTCCCTTCCTTCCATGGAAGTTGTTAGCATCTCATATTTACTTGTGACTATTCATAGGGCACCTCTTCCTGTCCTTGACCAAGAGTGGCTGTGAGATCTCCTCTGAACAAGCCATGTGCAGAGTGGGTAGTGATCGGTACTGCAGGGATCGTTTTGTACTGTCATACGCTAATCAAGCGGTATGTCTTGGGGACCACCCTTTGTTTTATCTGCAGTAAATCGGTGGTGGAGTAATTTATTGAGGCAAAGGCACATGAGGTGTATACGCATCGTATCGGCAGAAAATCGATACTATTTCGGGGTGAATCGGTTATTTTTTAATAAATGCAAAAATACTAAAAATTTGTTTTTTTAATATTATTTTAATAGTTTTGACACGTGTCATATTATGATTGACATGATATTTTTTTTTATTTTTTGATACAACTGAATCGGTGGCCAAACGATTCAGGGCCACGATAGTGGCAACATTGTGTTAGATTGTTAGTTTCCACTAGGGATGATAGTATGATAGTGGACCAGTGGGGATCAGGGTGATAAGGTCTCACCCCGTCTCAAAATTTTGTCTTCCGAGTCTTGATTTTAACCTCCATCCCCGTTTTATGTCTTCCATCTTCGGTCCAAACAGGCCGAGGCAGGGTGAGGCCCCCATTTCTCTCCATACCACTGCCATCCCTTGAGGAGGTTGAACCATCAAAGGGTCAATCGACCAAAAGAAGGAGAGTTAGAGAGGGTCATTTTAGCTTTAGAGTTAGAAATTAAGAATATATATAAAGGAGTTATATGAAATTTTATTAAATCATTAAAAGTATTTTAGTTATTTTACTAACGAGGATTAGAGACGGGATAGGAGAAAGTGTAAGTCCATCCCCGCCTCCATCGTTTTGATTTTAAACTTCATCCCCACCTCCAACCCCATTTTATATCCTCCATTCCCAATCCAAACGGGGTGAGGTGGGGCGGGGCCCTGGTTTCTCCCGATCCATTGCCATCCCTAGTTTCCACTTGTGGTAGGTGCTTGCATGTGGATAAATAGACTCCAGATTAGGGGTGCCAATGAATCAAGTTTGGTTCAAACCCAGGTGGTACCAAACTTGGTCTCAGTTTTTCGGTATGGTATCAGGTCCGAACCCGAGTATAATCATCTCCACTATAAGAAAAACCATACCCAAACTTGATAAGAACTACATGAACCAAACCCAAACCATACCCGCTAAAATCATATTTTTTATCATTTTTACATTGAAATTTTGCGGGTCTTACTCGAAACTCAGGTTGGATTCGGGTCTGTTATAAAATTTCACAAACTATACTCGGATTCACGTATTAATCAGACCTTCGGGTCTTAATCATGTCTTATTATTTATCACCATATATACTCGGACCCTATAGGGTTTGGTTCGTGTCCGGTCCGGGTAAGGCCGGTTGACACCCCAACTCCTCATGCATTCAATGAGATCCATATGTCATTCGAGAAAGAAACATGCGCCAGAAAAGGACGATATATCAAAACAAGAAGATGGGTTTCTCTCATAGTGACAAATGTTTTTATCGACAATTTCTCGTTTTTATAAAACTCACGAGAAATTTAAAAAAAATCACAAATCTTGATTTTTTTTGGCAAAATCTCAGCAATAAAAAAGTTAATTAAAAATATAAAAATATTTTTTATAAGAAAATATTAATACAAATTATTTAAAAATAAAAATACATGAATTTTTCGTAATAAATAGTCGTTTAAAACATAAATATTGCATTTAAATCACGGTATTTAGGTTTTTTCATAAATCTCGCGATATTTTGTAAATCTCACGAGAAATTGCCCTTTTAAACTTTCAGGCAATTTCTCGCGATATTTGTCACACTGGTCTCTCTTATATCCATTCGATCTTAGGATGCAAACCATTGGGATTTCGGATCCCAATATACATTAAGGAATCAGATCCATTTGAATTTGAAACAACCAAAATTTGCAAAATCCTCTTCCTGCATCTGACCCGTTTGGAACCCTAAATTTCGGTCCCATGCGAGGCACATGATCACCCTGCAAGTCATGTGCCCACCATCCTTCCTTTCTTTTTGCTCGTGAAATTGTACAGATATTCGATTTTTTTTTTTTTTTTTTGCCTAAAGTTCAAGCTCGAGAACACGTTACTAGGCAAAGCATGTTGAATCGTTTGAAATTGTGTAGGGACAGCTTCTTGTGACATAGTCACGGATGTTTTAGATATTTCAATGCAGCCTTTCCCTCTCTTTTTTAATAGAGGGATTTTAATTAGGGGTATCAACGGGTAGGGTTTACCCCTACCGGCTCCTAACCAAACACTATAAGGTCCGGGTATGATGATAAATAAGAAGACCCGATTAAGACCAGGTCTGGACCCGAAGGTCTGATTGATACATGGACCTGGGTATAGTTTGTTAAATTTTATACCAGACACAGGCCCAACCTGAGTTCCTATTAAGACCCATAATTTTTTAATGTAAAAATGATAAAAAATATTGTTTTACCGGCTCTAGTTCATGTAGTTTTTATCGGATCCGGGTTGGTTTCTCTTATGTTAGGTATCATTAGACTCGGATCTAGACCCGATACCATACCTAAAAATCGAGGCCAGGTTTGATTCGGCTTGGGTCTGAACCAAACCCGACCCGTTGACACCCTTAATTTTAATGCAGTCTTTCAAAAAGCTAAAAAAAAATACCAGCAAAAGTGGTACTTATTATTATCTTTTATTAGCTGTAATAATTTTTTGATGAAATTGAGAAATGGGTTTCACTCATCCCCTATGTCATCCCTATTTTCGTAACCCCTTCTTGGACTTTTATTGATGCAAGTTGTTTTTTACCAAATCAGACTCCATGGATGTGATCTACATCATTCATTTATTAAGGATCGACATTTAAATCCCCGATCCGACCTGTTTGCAAGATTTTTTTGGTGAATAAAAAGTCATAAAAAAAAATTTTTTAGTCAAAATCATGCTTGAGTCGATTCTTATTACATAATCTAAGATCATATTTGATCAAAACAACTTTTATCATAAGATGTAAGAGGGGTATCAAGATGAGCGATGACATAGGGGATGACTGGAACCCAACTCCCAAATTAATGGGATACTACAACTTTTCACTTCTATATTTTTATATATACGACATTGTATTATAGAGTTTTAATTTATTTATTTATTTTTATACTGAGGAACTGGCCTGGACCCTTGTGAGGTAAACCTCTGGTGGAGAGCCCACCATTGCATGCCTTAACCATTGAATGAAAGAAGTGTGTGTGTGTGAATATATATTGCAACAGATGAAGCCTATCGGATGACTCAATTTAACATTATAGATGCCTTTTTTGTGTTTTTTTTTTCAATGAAAACATATTTTTTGAATAAAAAATTTGTGGTGCATTTACATTTTTTATTTTATCTCACTAAAAAAAAAAACTGTACACAGTTCAGATTCTAATTATATAAAAATTGATTCTTACTAAATAAAGCATGTACATCATATGTAGGGCAGTAGGGGTGTCAAGGGGTTGGGTTTACCTAGCACCAACCCATACAAAACCCTATAGGATCCGTGTATGGTGATAAATAAGATCTGATTAAGACTCGAAGGTCTGATTAATACATGAATCCGGGTATAGTTTGTGAAATTTTATAACACACACTCGTGTATGACTCTAGTTTTGATTAAGACCTGCAAATTTTTAATGTAAAAAATGATAAAAAATAGTATTTTAGTCGGTATGGCCCGTGTCTGGTTCATGTAGTTCTTATTGGATGCAGGTATGGTTTCTTTTATGGTGAATACCTGAGTTCGGACCCAAAAATCGGGGCCAAGTCTGGTTCCACATGAGTCCAAACCAAACCCCGACCTGTTGACACTTTAAATTTACCAAAAAAAAAATAAAAAACACATAAATGATTAGCATACATATTTATTTATTTTTTAATTTGATAACTTTTGAGTGAATACTTTTCGGACATGACATATATGAAATGGTCAACTTAGCAAATAATGAGTGTTGTAAGCAACGGAGCTGTCAGTGCACGTCTCCTTGTGATGAGACGTTGCAGGTTCAAACCTCAGTGTGACAAATATCGCGAGATTTATGAAAATCTTGGGATAATATTGCAAGATTTATGAAAATCTTGTGATAATATTGCGAGAAATTGCTTGAAAGTTTAAAACGGCAATTGCTTGCGAGATTTACAAAATATCGCAAGATTTATAAAAAAACATAAATACCATGATTTAAACATGATATTTACGTTTTAAACGGCTATTTATCACGAAAAAAAATCATGTATTTTTATTTTTAAATAAAATTTATTAATATTTTCTTATAAAAAATATTTTTAATTAAAATTTTTATTGCCAAGATTTTGCCGAAAAAAATTGCAAGATTTATGGATTTTTTTTCAATTTCTCACGAGTTTTTTTGAAAAAACGAGAAATTGCCGATAAAAATGTTTGCCACTGCGCTGGTGGGTCTGCCTAACCCCATTTTGTCTTAAAAAAATAATAATAATAATAATAATAATAATGAGTGTCATAGGATCATTAATCACCAAAAGTGGTTGGACTTGGACCAAGGACAGGGGACGATTCTCCCTTTTGGTTAGGGTTCAAACCACCAACTCCCAAGCATGTGCTCCTTACTTTATCATCATGCTACCTTGGTTGGACTTGGACCAAGGACGCCGGACGATTCTCCCTTTTGGTTAGGGTTCAAAACCACCAACTACCAACCATGTGCTCCTTCATCATCATGCTACCTTCCGTTTTTGTTCGTATCCAACCCCTCAGCCGAATGCCTATATTCGTCGCACCTTGATCGGCGGTTTGGACTTTGGGCACGTTCAGGCGGAGCCCAGGCCCACCACTCAAGCTCCTTTTGGATGTGGGGGAAGATGGAACCATAGCGATAAAAAGTTAAAAACGGCGAAAAATCGGCAGCCAAATTAAACTTGAGAAAATAGATTTTTTTTTTAAATCTCAAGTTTTTTGACAAATCTCAGCAATAAAAAATAAAAATTAATTTTTTATAAAGAAATGTAAATAAAAATATTTAAAATTACAAAATACATGTTTTTTAGATAAACAGCCAACAAAAACATAAATAACTTGTTTAAAACTTAATATTTATGTTTCTGACAAAAAAAAACACGAGAAATTGTTGTTTTTAACTTCCAGGCAATTTCTGATGATATTTACGTAAGTTTTCATAAATCTTGCGAGATTTGTAACACTGGATGGGACCCACCTAGAGGTGTCAATCGGTTGGGTTCTATTGGGACCCAACCCATACCACTACAACAAATCAGTGGATTAGCGACGATTTAATTTCGTCGTTAATTCGTCGCTAACCGGCTTAGCGACGGATTCGCGACGGATATCTTCTATCGCAATTTTTTTGACGCTAATAAGCGACGGCATATATTTGTCGCCAATTCCGTCGCTAAGTTGCGACAGAATAACGAACGGCAACGTCCATCACAAAGTCGTCGTTACTAAACGGCGACCTCAATTTGGTGATGGCTTTACAGTCGTCGCTAACTTATACATCTAGCGACAGATATATCCGTCGCTAATCTGTCGCAAACAAGGAAAAAAAATAAAAAAAAATATTTGAAAATTAAATATCGAGAAAAAATTTCTCGCGCTACAATTTATATTTCCTGTGAATAAAAAACAAAGTACGCATAAAATTACATATAAAAGGAAACTAAAACAATTAATCGTTCCACTTTAAAATTCACAAGTTTTAATTATTTACAATTCAACAATTACATTTTTGAAACAAAAAAAAAGTAGAACAAATTCAACACATTAATCTAATCATCGCCAAGATTTTGTGCGTCTTCTTATTCATTGCCTTGATCTGTCCCTTCAGCTCTGCTACGCTGATTATCGCCAGCAACCTACATAAAAAAAGAAAGGTCAGTATTGATAAACAAAATATATTGAAATAAAAAAAAAACTCTATATGTGATTCTATCATGCTCATATGTGCTCTAAGGCAGGTAAAAAACTCTATATGTGATTCTATCATGAATGATGTATTCTAAGGCAGTCAAAAAACTGAATATGTGATTATAGCATGCTCATATGTGTTCTAAGGCAATCAAAAAAACTCTATATGTGATTCTACCATGCTCATATGTGCTCTAAGGCAGGCAAAAAGTTGTATATGTGATTTTATCATGCTCATATGTGTTATAAGGCAGTCAAAAAACTGAATATGTGATTATAGCATGCTCATATGTGTTCTAAGGCAGTCAGAAAAACTCTATATGTGATTCTACCATGCTCATATGTGCTCTAAGACAGTCAAAAAACTGAATATGTGATTATAACATGCTCATATGTGTTCTAAGGCAGGCAAAAAACTCTATATGTGATTCTATCATGAATAATATGTGTTCTAAGGCAATTTCTCATCTTTGGGCAACATACTCTTCACAATCATGCACAAATGGACAAAACATGATTGACTCAAATTATACTCGGACTTCAAATTCATTAGTTGAAGAATTGCATACAAGATAGTGTGACTCTCGCAACCGGTCCAAAGTGGCTCATCAGCATCTCTAAGTAATTCATAAAATCTACTAGCTGCATCGTTTGGTGATTCTTCTTCTACTGCAGTTCTTACATCACTAGGACTCATAGCAGAACCCAGTTCTGTTCCTGCGGCATCAAATATCAAATTCATATATGGATTATCGTGCACCACATTCACCCGTGCATCAAAATTGTTTCTAATTTCTTCTCTATGAAACATTCAATTCTGATAATCAGTCACAAAACTCTTCTTGTATAGGTGATGTCTAACGCCATGAGGTTCTACAAATCGATTATTCTTACAAATCTTGCAGGGACACCTAATCCGACCTGCAGGATCCACTGTACTGACACTTGCCGTTGCAAATTCAATAAAACTTTCAACACCATCCATATATTCATGCGATAACTCATTATCCACTATCCTACGGTACATCCATTCACGGTTTGCAGTCATTTTGTCGTATGATGTTACGAATAGTATCCTAACCAGTTAAAAGAGAAACATCAGAATGCTATGACGAAGAAAATATCAAATTTATCATGCAATATATGATGTCATATAATCACAAGAATTATGATGCATGCATTGATAACTTAATATTTTCATGTACAAACTATTCATGACACAATACATTCATTTGAAGCATGCTTTCATTATACAATTTCACATGAAAGCCATAATCAAATTAAAAGTAACTACATGTAAGCATGGATACAATCACATCAAATATTGCAATATATCGAAATCATTCATATCAAACAAATGTCAAACATGTACCTGCAGCAAACACACTTCAATATCTCGTTAACTACTACCATGTCTAGCATGAAATCCGTACTCCAAAAATAAGAACACTTTTATTCTCATACATTAAAATCATGCTTAGCATGATCTCCGAACTCCAACAAAGCAGTCCTAGATATCAACAACTAAGTAAGTGTGTGAACAATAAAGTGTTACATCCAATAAATTAAATAACATGTGATGCGCTTGTATCACTTACTCACCACGGGTATTTACCCGATTTGCATTGTTTTTGTCACTTACTTACCACGGGTGGCGGGGCACAAGCGAGTTCCGTTGAAAAATCTGCAAAAAACACAGTGTTAAAATGAAGTCACCACCTGCCGAAAAAAAAAATCGAGGCAAATGAAAAAATCTTGCATAGACCTTTTATCTAAAAAATGCGGCCCTTCCAGAAGCCGAGCTTTGGTGCACGTATTAGCTCTAGCTTTACTAGAGTTATCCGAGTAGCAGGAACCATCAAACAAACTATAACTGATTTAATGAGTCATTCGTAGTTTCATAGAATGATGCAGTTTCACAGAACGCAAGGGGATGACCCCCCTGCCGAAAACGCAGGGGGGGCGACCCCCTGTCTGCCAAAAACGCAGGGGGGCGACCCCCTGCCTGTCGAAAACGCAAGGGGGGACCCCCTGCCGGAAACACAGAGCGGCGACCCTCTACCGGAAACGCAGGGGGTCGACCCCATGCCGAAAATGCAGGGGGGTCGATCCCCTGCCTGTCGGAAATGCAGGGGGTCGACCCTCTGCGCCCTGCTGCCGAAAACGCAGTGGGTCGACCCCTTGCTTTCGAAAATGCAGGGGGGTCGACCCCCTGCCGGAAATGCAAGGGGGTCGACCCCCTACGTCCTGTTGCCGGAAACGCAGGGGGGCGACCCCCTGCCGGAAATGCAGGGGGGTCGACCCCCTGCCGACAGAAACGCAGGGGGGTCGACCCCCTATGGAAAATGCGGGGGGGGGGGGGGGGGGTCGACCCCCTGCCGACGGAAACGTTTACCTGCGCGTCGCCGAGCGGCGGCGGGAGGCTAACGGGGAGTGGTGGACAGTGGGGGCCGAAGAGAGGCCGACGAGCGGCGGGAGGAAGAGGGAGGCGGGAGGGAGAGGGCGGCAGGTGGGAGCAGTGAAAGAGGCAGCGAAAGAGAAAGAGAGTTGGGATTAGGGATTTACGCGACATTTAGCGACAAAATTATTCTGTCGCTACACCATCGTAAATCAAAATACGAAAATAGCGACGGAATCTATTTTGTTGCCAAATCTGTCACTAAATAGCGACGGAATAGATTTCATCACAAAATACGTCGCTAAATGGCACGACTATTACGACAAAACCTTCCATCGCAAAATTTGTCGCTAATTAGCGACGGCGTTTGCGACAGAATCTATTATGTCGCTATTTTCGTAAATATTATTCATTTTAGCGACGGATTTGTTTATCTCGTTAATCCGTCGCTAGTTAGCGACAAAATTATTCCGACGCTAATTCCATATTTTCTTGTAGTGTACCAAACCCCGTACGGTCAGGGTTTGGTGTCAAAGAAAAAGGTTCGATTAAAATATGGATCGAACCCATTTGGGTCTGATTAATATGTAGAGCCGGATATAGTTTGTGAAATTTCATACCAGACCCAGGTTTGACCTGAGCTCTAATTAAGATCTATAATTTGTCAACCTTGTTCCTCAATACCTTCTCCAGGTGATCTACTATCTCTATTGGTCGCTCCTCCATGGTCAAATCTTTACACACTTCTATGTTGTTCTGCTGAATGATGTACGAAGGATCTGGGACATACTTCCTCAGCATCGATACATGAAATAAATCATGCATCTGAGCGAACTATTGTGGTAACGTAATTCAGTACACCGCCAATCCAACCTTTCTGAGAACTTCTATTGGATCAATGTAGATCAAGCTCAGTTTGCCCTTCTTATTGAACCAAAATACGCTTCGGGTCAGTGTGCTCTTTATAAAACACATGGTCTTTAATACCAAACACAAGTTGTCGATGTCTCCAATCTACATAATTCTTCTATCTACTCTGTGATGCCAATAAATATTGTCAAGTCATCTCTATCTGATTCGAGTAGTGCTATATAATTAAAGGCGATCAGATCATCCTTTCACCAACGTCGCTCCAACAAGTCGGTGATCTACAAGGTCTCCCATATAGGGCCTTGAAAGGTGTCTTCCTGATGCTAGTGTGATAGCTATTATTATATGTAAACTTTGTCAACTTCACGCGTCGATCACATTCTCCTCATCATTTTAGGATGTAAGATCTGAGCATATCCTCCCAAGTCTGAATGGCCCTTTCAGATTGTCTATCAGTCTGCGGGTGAAATGCAGTACTAAATCTTAGGTTTGTCCTAAGAGCCTTCTACAACTGCTTTCAAAAACAGGATGTGAAACGAGGATTACGATCATACATGATAGATCGTGGTACTCCATGCAACCTAACAATTTCCTCAACATATATCTCGGCTAAACCTTCTAGTGTACTGATTCGATTGATCGAAAGAAAATGTGCGAACTTAATAAGTCGGTCCACTATTACCCAAATAGAGTCGTTATGTCTGCAAGTCTATAGTAGTCTAACTATGAAATTCATAGTTATGTCATCCCACTTTCATTCTCAAATATCTAAGGGTCTTAACAAACCACCAGATCTCTAGTGCTCAATCTTTACCCTATGACAGGTGAGACGCCTCAACACAAAATTTGTGACATCTCTTTTCATGCTACCAATAAGTTCTCTACAAATTCTTATACTTCGTACTCCTGGAATAAATGAAGTACCTTAATGGATGTGCTTTCGCAAGTAGTTCCGTTTTTAGATAGAAGTCATTAGGGATCCACCATCTTCTCATGAATTTAATAATCTCATTATGATCACACGTGAATCGAGACTCTTCCGGCATTATCCAAGAATTTATAATAACCATTAAGATTAGGCGATCTTATAAAAAAATTCTGGCGTGACAACCATGTGCCATTACCACACACCACCGGTTAAATGAATGAAATTTCTAGCCTAGTGATTATCAGATAAATCAACCGTTCAAAGAGCCTGCAATAAACTGTTGGATATTTGAAGATATCTTCACCAGATGAACTTAAACATAGTTATTCCTCCATAGGAAATTCGGCAGGTTAGCACTTAAATATCCCATTTCGTCCAAAATTTTTAGAGTGTATTTCCACTGTGATAAATAAACTCTGGTTTTGGACCTTCAATTCCAGGAAAAATATTCAAGAGGTTCGTGATCCCTCATATGAAAAATACTTATTTAAATAGATTTTGAGTTGAGATATAGCATCTTTATCATTTTCCGTGATGATTAAATTATCAACATAAACTAATCTAGCAATGGTCCAGAGTAAAAGTAAACAAAGAGTAGTTTACTTTTGATTGACAAAAAAAAAACATAATTTGAGAGAGCATAAGAAAACTTTGCAAAACAGTTTCTCGGTGTCTATTTGAGACCGTATAGAGACTCGTTTAAATTGCACACAAAGTCTCCTCGTGATGTAAAAATCTTAGGGGCATCATCATTTAGACATCCTCGTGAAGATTACGAAGACCAAGAAACAGAACACAAAATTCTCGACCACGAAGAGGCAATAGACTAGTTCAGCATCCTCCAACATCATCATTAGCCTTCCTACATTCTTCCCACCCACCACGAAGCTGTGCCTCATCGAAGAAGATGATGAAACAATCGGCACGAACTTGGTAGATTTTCCACTCTCAATCAGAACCCCAAAGAGATCAGGGGACCGAAATCCGACTAGCACCGAACAGCCTATACTCCTTGCTCGACATCCCCAGACGTCGACCCACAACTCACAGGCCGCTTATTCTTACTCAGGAGCCTCCGTAGCGCTCTCATCGGCGTGCTGGGCGATTTCATAGACAAGCCACCCGGCGAAACCCCCGCCTCCGCTCTCGGCGAATTCAAGACCACCCCCCTGGGCGGGATCTCGATCGAAATCGAGACCTCCTCCGGCTTACACGACGAGCTCCCCTTCTCTGCATTGCACATTGAATGGACCCTGTTCCCGTTCCCATCGATCGAATCATTTGCCGGGAAGCCGAATGCGACCGGCGCCGCCGTCGCTTCGGGCTTGACGAGGGCTCTACAGAGAGGGCAGGTCGAGTGGGTTCGGAACCACATGTCGATGCAATCGACGTGGAAACTGTGGCGGCACCGAGGTAGCAGCCTCGCGGCCTCCCCCTCCTGGAACTCCGAAAGACAGACGGCGCAATCCAGGCCGTCGTCGGAGCTGGAAGCGCAGAAAGTGAAGACGGGGAGGGATCGGACGACGGAGGGGTCCATCCCCCGCGTCCGTACCACGACTGGGTCCTGCTCGGCGGCGAAGACTAACCGGCGCCTCCGCTGCCGGCGGCGACTCCCGATGGACATCCTGCGACCCAAGACCCACCGGGCGTAGAGATAGAGGAGGATCACGAGCACCACCACCAAGAAGAGCAGGAAGATGGAGGCCACCATGATCTTGCCGCTTATGATGGCGCCCCTCGACTCCTCCACCTCCACCTCCACGTACGGGTCGGGGTCCGACATTCTTGCAGCTTCGATCGATCGAGAGGAGAGGAGAGAGAGAGAGAGAGATGAAGTGGGGGTGAGGAAGGAGGGGGAAGGGGTGGATTTTTTTGTATGAGAGGCTGCTGCTGCTGGTGGTGGTGACCTGCTTGAGGCGGCCATGAAAATTTTTCAAAGGGTAGGTTTCGTAGGCGGTGCGGTCTCTACTCCCTCCCTCTGTTTAGTTTGACTTCTCCTTCCAAATGCAGACTTGACGAAATCCAATTCAGATTGGGCTTTGGATGTCCCGTCCTTTTGGTTTTTCTTTTCTTTTATTCGTGTTAATATTTGTCGGATTCAGTAGCAAAAATTAAAAATAGTATCTACATCTCATTGTAAGTGGATATCCTACGTGGTAATGTAGAAGAGGATTTGGAGGGACATGGAGTTCGAGGGAGGGAATCTGCCAACCCTAACTCCAACTCCTTAAAATTATACATTTGAACTCCCTTAGAAAGATCAGAAAACGACACTATATGGGTAATTTGATGTAATTTATTAAAAAACTTATAATTTTTTATATATTTAAAATGGTAAATATCTAACATCATTGTGATACTTTTACCTTTTGCAACTATGAATTTATTCATTTTTGTAATAAAGCTGCACCTATTGAATATGAACAAACACTCACTTAAATCCAAAATCACAGGTTTTTTATGTGAATTTGGACCTCACGAACTCAAATAAATTTATTTGCAAAATATCGGCAAAATTGAAACCACTAAAATCACAAATATCATATTCTTTTACATATATGTTAATATTTTGCAAAAATATATTTATGAAACACTTGCCATTAGTTTCGTAAATATCTCACTTTTTGCATATATTAAACACTCTTTCATAAAGTTATTTGTGAATATCCAGATGTCTCAAATATCATACTTAAATATTTACAAAATTATGACAAATATATAAAATTTCTTATTTTTTACAAATTTTTCAAATCAGAGTAGATTTGTGCATATTGCAATCCAAATAACACTGGATGCAAGCAAATAGATATTCAAATAATTTGAAAATATATAAACATATAAACAATAACATTATATAAAAAACAATCATGAGTACTTTCAGTTTGAACATTCAAATCATTTAAAGTGCAAGAAGAGTGGTTTAACTTTAAACATTCAACAATGATTTCAGTTTTACATTTAAATATTCAATCAAAGATATTATATACAAATGGATGACAAACAAACGGCTCTATATAAAAATTTATTTATAAAAATATTCAAATAATATTATACACAAATCAATGAGTTATAATGTTAATATTCGAATATATACAAAAAAATAAAAAACAATCAAATGAATCTATGATTGAGGATGTTGTGAGTGTCATGATCATAGCTCCTCGATGACCTTATTTGCGTTCTTCAGAAAGCCAGCTTGAGTATGTATCATATCCTCTTAAGTACGTACTATATTCTTCAACATGCAAATTTGATCATATATAAGAGTCAATTCTCCCTTTGATCCAATTACGCTGCTTATATGCTTCTCTCTAACTTTCTTCTCGCCTTGAAAGGCTCTCTTTGTCATTGAAGAACATGCAACTTGTTAGGTGGCTACAAAATCGTCATTGGTGGCATGTTTCATAGATGACAAGTCAATGTCTTCGTCGCCCTCACACCAGTCTTGAAGTTTGAAGAGAAATATCATGGGGTAATCCTTTGTTCGATCCTTTGTGGCATGCGATAAAATTTTGCTAACAATGCAAGTGTGATTGGTCGGTTACTAAACAAACTCAAACTGTCGAATGACTAGGCTGGCCATTTGACGGTTAACTTCATTCATGTTATGCATCCAATTGTCCTTCCTCGTGATATCCTTTGCCTCCACAACCACATCGGTATTTTTTTCATCCTCCAACTTACCTTTGTAGGGGCACTAGTTTACCTACATTTCCTTTATGGTTAAGCCTATAAACATGTATTTATTCAAATAAAATATAAAATATCAACAACAATACTTATGTTTACCCTAGTCAGCCTGCGAAGCGATACAGCGCAGTCGATACGTTACATACGAGGACTCACCAATCTTTGATCACAATCATATTCGTTGCATGACCGACTCTACATTGCAACACGTGAAATTTTATCTTCCACATTATGCATTAGGGTCATTCAATGAATATATGCTCTCATATTCAAACCTGCATAACAATGATTAATATACAATATATATCAAAATACAGTACGTAATATAAGAATAACTATAAATCAAAAGTTTAGGTATAATGAAGAAATAAATACCTCCAACAACACCAACATTCATACAAAGTTTTTTCTTTTGCTCATTATGTTACTCAAACTTGCATACAAGTATGCAAGTGCAGCATGCTCACCATGCATATTAATCGATGTGATCCAGGTATTTCAATAGTTCGATGTACGATGCATGGATCGATTTTCTACCTATGTTGATGAATAAAGATGAGCCAACAAAGTATAACAAGAATGCTCTCATCATCTAGTCTACCCTACTATTGCCCTTCCCTTTAACACACAATAGTTTTGTCTTCCTCCTAAGCCATAAAAACTTGATCTTATTGGCTTCAAACGCATCATCATATGCTTGCAAATAAATATCACCCAACTGTTTAAAATTTCTCCATCATTGTCCACTAATTGACTCTCCATGATACTTCAGTTTAGTTATTCGTGTCATGTTCTCTAACGTGATGATCATCTCAAGATCACTAAACTATAACGATTTGGTTGCCAGATTCAAAAATAGCACAATGACCTCTAAAAGGGGGTGATTGATGTTCTACAGTGTGATCTTCAAGGATTTGCAAAAAGACATTTAAGCGAACAATTCATTCGCTTTTTCTGTTAAAATTATTTGTGTACTTGATTCTAGTAGAATTGATGCATGCAAGAGGTTGGCTCTTCTAAATCAATTGGCATGAGAATCATGCAATCTAAATTAATTTTACTCAAATAAGTCAATTTCAATAAATTCATGTATAGCATCAATAGCAATAGCAATATATATATATATATATATATATATATATATATATATATATATATCAATTTAATCAATAAAATTAGTTAATTGCAATAAACTTTTATATTTTGCATACATACATGACAAACTAATCAATTGCATTAAGATATAGTAGCAATATATATATATATCAATTTAATTAATAAAATCAATCAATTGCAATGAATTTTTATATTTTGCACACATACATTACAAACTAATCAATTGCATTCATATATAGTAGCAATATATATATGTGTGTGTGTGTGTGTGTGTGTGTGTGTGTCAATTTAATCTATGAATTCAGTCAATTGTAATGAATTTTTATATTTTGCATACATACATGACAAACTAATCAATTATATATATATATATATATATATATATATATATATATATATATATATATATATATATCACTGAAATCAGTCGATTATAATGAATTTTTACATTTTGCACACATACATGACAAACTAATTAATTGCATTAAGATATAATAACAATATATATATATATATATATATAAATTTAATCAATGAAATTAGTCAATTGTAATGAATGTTTACCTGTCCACAAGCACTGGACCTTCTTCCCTGTTGAAACCTCTTCTTCACAGCATAAACTTTTTCCTACGCATAGAGAGCGGCATCGAACTCTTTAGCGGTGTTTGCATCCAATCCAACCACATGACCCTCACTTACATCTACTTTCTGAAGAGGGTCAACATTAATCTCATCCACTTCTTCAGGTACTTCCCCCGCCCTCTCACCACTGCCACTGCAGGTGGCTGCATATGCAGCTTCACTTATCTAGGCATTGAGGTTAGCAACAACCGCATTGTCAGCCAATGGGTCACTGATCATGCATATATTTCACATTTTATTAATCAGTATTTATGCATGATCCATGTTAAAATTGCCTTCAAAACTCATTTTTACCATTAGTTTTGAGAAACTACATTGAATTGAATTTTATCAGAAAATCGTATTCTTCAAAGCTTTCCCTGCATATTTTTTTTTTTAGTGTTTCTATTATAGTTAGAATTTCTTAATTGTAGTTTAGTTTGCTTAGGTTTTTATTAGCTAATTTGTAATTTTTAATTAGTTTAGAAAGTTTGCTTTTTAGACAATAAAACATGTTTTACTAAAGTGGGTCTTTTGGAAATTATTGAAAACTGTTGGACTTATTTTGAAATTTTTGTTTTACCCTAATATAATATTATAAAAAGTATATTGCAGCAGAAAAAAAAAGGCGTCTTCTAATTTTGAAGCCCACGACTCCCCTCTCTCTCTTTTCTAATTTGTCTCTCTCTCCTTCCCACTCTCTTCCTTCTCCAACCAGCTTCTCTCCTTCCTTTTCTTTTACTTTCTCTTCGTTCCTCTCTCCTCACTGGTTGCTCTTCCTTTCATCCTCAGATTAGTTGGGACAACATGTGCATAGTTGGGATCTCCACTCTCTTCTTCCCAATCCATCCATCGGAAGCAACCCACGGTTTGTTTATTTCCTCTTGTCTTGTTTCGCTTTATGTAGTGCATAGCATTGCATTTTAGAAATATTTTATTTTATTTTTCATCACTGCATCGTGCATGTAGATCTGCATAGCATATTACATTCATCATCTGAAAACTTCCAAAAAAAATTTACTGAAAAAAAAAAGGTGTATCTTTCTTGCTAGGGTAGCCGAACTCGTGCATCTTGAATAGCGTTGTCTTTTATACAACATAGTTTTTATTTCCAGATTTGTTATGGTTTGTTAGCATACCCATGAGTTACGTCAGATCGTTCTTTATTAGTTAGCCTAGGGTAGTAGGAGTTTCATGAGATTACATTAGAAATAGTCAGATTTTGTTATTATCGTTTTATTGTTCTTTGGATTATCGTGTATTAGTGTAGTCGATTTTGAATAGGGCATCTTTTCTGTTTTAGATTACATCAAAAGTTGTTTTTCAACACTTAGAGTAGGGTTAATTCTGTAGTTAGGATTAGTTAGGTAAATTTGATTGAATTCAATTAATATAGTTTGTAATGGTTAGTAGTTGATTTCCCTTATATTATCAATTATCGTGTTCTTTGATAATTTATTTTTTGTGTGATTGCATGTTGCTGTAGATTAGTTCTAGATTGATTTGCTGCATTAGCTAGTTCAAATCAGGTTAATATATGTTAGATGAGTGTTAGAGTTAATAGCAGTTCAGATTTTTTATTACTTTCATGCATCGTTAGATTTATTAAATCATTAATAGCGGATTTGCTAATCACACGGTTCTTGTTTGAAATTGTTTTTAGTCATTAGTTTTTATTAGAATTGTGTAGCAGGTAGATGTGTTGGGTGTTGCATTAGGTCTGATAGCATTAGAAGTCATTTGCTTGGTTTGGTTATTTTCATATTATGTTAAACATTAGCTGATTTTTAGCTTTTCCTAATTGTTGGTTGTTACAAGTCCACTTTATTGTTACGTATTGCACTGTAGCTTAAATAGTTGTTATTTAGTTAGTTTAGATTATATTGAGTGCACAGTTTGCTTCTATTAGTTTATTTGAGTACTAAATAACTTAGGTTAAACTTTTATTTCTAGTCTTATTCATTCAGTGCAAAAGTCGTATAGCATATTTCATTGTGTCAATCATTAGTTAGTTTGTTGCAAGTGAGGTTCTTGATTGTTAGTTAGGTAGTTTTGCTATTTCGTCATTTAGTGTAGGTTGTTACAAGTTGATTTCTTTAAATAGTTTAGTTCATGTTTAGTTTAGTTTTATTTAGTCAATTCAAATCTTGTTTTTGTTGAATTCTTTTTATCATTAGTTCATAAATTTGTGTTAGTTGTCTGCGTACTGCTTGTTTTGTGTTTTTGTGTTTTGCAGGAAAGCGTTGGAACGTGCGGTGAGCTCCTTTTTGTGCCCTAAAAGCACCCTCAAAGGTCCCCTCAAGAGACTCTCAGACCCTCAGAAAGGTCCTCAGGGAGCCCTGAGAAAAGCAAAAGTTGAAGAAAACAGACATTACCTCAAGAATGAACAAGAAGACTCGAAGCACTGAAGCCTTTTCTTTTCTTTTAGATTAGGGTTTTATTTTATTTTATTAATTGGGTCTGTAATAAAATCATTTATTTATTTTGTTTAAGGCCTCTACGTAGTGTCGTACTCCCTTAGTTAGTTAATTATTTAATTAATTTCTTTTTATTTTGGCAATAAAGAGTAGTTTAGATTATGTGTTTGAATACGAAGTATTTTTCGTTCCCTAAGATCGACTCGGACTCCACCACTTGTGCGAGCCGGTTTTTATATTTTTGGTGTCTGGCTTTCACTGGATTTTCATAAAAAATATTGTTTTAAAAAGGGTTTTCATAAAACTCACACCAGTCACCTTTTTCTTCTTTAGATGCTTTCGGGATGGGAGACAAGATTGTGCCTACAAACTACTTAACTTTTTCTACACATTTTGCCTTAGATACATGCTACTTTGAAATTTGTAGCTCACTGCTTGAATGTAGTTGTATCTGATTATCGATGGTGCATTTTTTATGAAAGATGTTTGATACCCACGTTTTTAGCAATGGATGTGGCTACCTCTCTACCTACTTATGCACACTAAGTCGTGCTTCCAAATTACTAGGATGACCTAATTCATAATTTTTTGTTGGCTTTTGTTGTTGTGATTGAGAAATTTTAGATGATGTGGGTGTGGTCCTTTACGATGAAGTCTTCTTCTTATTGGTCATATTGTATTGATAAACATATTCAAAATTTTCTATAATAACAATACCGAGAATATTGAACAAGCATTGCAAAACATAAATAACATATTTGTGTTTCAAAAAACATTTAAAAAAATAAAAGTATACATTATTTTATTTATTCAGTTGTTAAACAAAATGGAACGATGTTTGATTGAACCATTAAACAAAATGAAAATAGTGTTTGATTTAGTCGTTAAACAAAATGGAACAGTGTGTGATTCAACTGTTAAACAAAATGTCATATTGTGCTTAGGGATGGCAGTGGACTGGGGGAAAGCGGGGCCCCGCCCCGCCCCGCCCCGCCCCGCCTCGCCCCGTTTGGACCGGGGATGGAGGGTATGAAACGGGGATGGAGGCGGGGACGAAGGTTAAAATCCATCCCCATCTGGGGGTGGAGGCGGGGATGGACTGGCACGTTCCCCCACCCCGCCCCGCCCCGGCCCCGCCCCGGCCCATCCCCGCCCCGCCCCCGGCCCATCCCCGGCCCCGCCCCGCCCCCAACCCTTTATATTTTTCTACATGTTTACTAACCCTAACTCCCTTCCCTAATTTCCTAACCCTGGAGCCGCCGAGCCGGGCCGTCGCATCTTCCCCTTCCCCATCCGCATTATCATTGGAGCTGGGCCGTCGCCGATCACCGTTTGCCGACACCGACCACCGTTGGCCGACACGATCTCTCCCTCCTTCCATGGCTGATGCATTGTTTGACATCTTCTGAGATCTTAAAAACAACTTTTGACATGGCTGATGCATTGTTTGTTTGTCAGCGTATGAACTATCAAAAAAAGAAGGTAAGGTTAGGACACCTGAGAGACCACTCTCCAATCTTGGTAATCTAAGTTATTGTGGCTACTGGACTAGGGTTTTGCTTGACATTCTGAAGAAGCATAAGGGCAATATTTCCATCCTGCTTTCTTTCTGGACCTTCATGTTTTAAATCTGTGTTGCACTTTGTGGTTTTGCTTGTGCTGTCAAATCTTCTCATATAGTGGACACATTTTTCTGTGATTATAAAGCAGGTTTCAATAGGTTATTTTTTTTATTTATAGTGGTTGTTTGATTTGGCTTAATTTTTTTTAACATTTCAGATCAACTTATTTGCATATTCATTTTTCTAATTATTAAATAATATTCTCCAGTTCAGAAAAAATTGGAGGATGAGGAACTGAGTCCATTCAATATCTTCTAGAGCATGATCCATGGATGTTATGTATTAGTTTACTAGGCATAAGTAAAATCTAATTTTTGTCTGGGCTATGAAGGCGGGGAGATCATGTTTTCCATGTGGATGAATTCATTTATCATTAACTGAAATATTAACGTGAATGATTTCTAAGTAGGGATGCAATTTGACAAACGGGGACGGGGACGGGGACGGGGCGGGGGCGGGGACGGGGACGGGGACGGGGCGGGGACGGGGACGGGGACGGGGACGGGGCGGGGGTGGAGGACATGAAACGGG
Organism: Nuphar pumila; assembly: GCF_984573655.1. Taxonomy (NCBI): domain Eukaryota; kingdom Viridiplantae; phylum Streptophyta; class Magnoliopsida; order Nymphaeales; family Nymphaeaceae; genus Nuphar; species Nuphar pumila. The sequence goes on from NC_143258.1 coordinate 98,633,860, forward strand.
GATGAAGGCGGGGGTGGAGGATAAAATCCATCCCCGCCGCGGAGGCGGGGCGGGGGTGGAGGATAAAATTTTGAGGCGGGGCGGGGGTGGAAACCTTGTCCCCCGCCCCGCCCCACTGCCATCCCTAATTGTGCTAGCGGAAAAACTTGTCGTCGATAGTTCAACAGCAATGAAATGCATCTGATGAATAGTTTATGAAAATAGTTGCTGAAAATAGTTGTTGAAAGGGAAGCAGATTGGGGACCACTAGTTGGTGACAAAAGACAAAAAACATCTAGATTATACGTAAATAATCAGGTTGAATACCACAACGGGTTTATATATGATTCGAGAAACTATTTTGCAACAAATAAGTAGTATCACATATGTGTCGTGCTTTCAAAAATAGTTAAGTACGATATTTGTGATATAAGGCTATTGCAAATTACATTATGCGAGAACGTGTAATATATGTGAATAACTAAGATATTTACAAATTTAGTGGGGATTCCTAAAATGAAATAGTATTATAAATTTATTTGATATTGTGTTGTATATACAAATAAGTAAGATATTTGTGAATTTGGTGGTAAGTGCAATTTCACACATAAATTTATACTATTTTAGAAGTATATGAAAAAAAATATGATATTTGTGAATTTAGTAAGTGGTAAGTGGAGTTTTGCACGTATATTTTTGTGATTTCATCAAATATATGTGAAAGAGTGATATTTATAATTTTTGTGGTTTCAGTTTTACCGAGATTTCACAAATAAATTTATGTGAGATCATGAGGTCTAAATTTGCATAAGAAAAACCTAGGATTCTATATTTAAGTAGGTGTTGGACATGTTTGACAGGCGATACAATTTTATCGCAAAAAATGCCAAAATTAGTAGTTGTGAAGGGTAAAAGTGTCTTAACGAAATTTGTGATTTTCGACATCAGGAGAATATCGAAAATTATAAAGTTTTTAAAAAAATCTCATCAAATTACCCAAACAGTATGGTCGTTTTTCGTAGAACGATGAGGTATTTATGAATCCTTGATTCACAAGGATTCCGGTGAGTCCCTGAAAATCTGATGGTTTGAATCTTTTGCAACATCCACCACACTAAATCCCCTATTTATCACGTGGGAAATTTTTTACAGCATTTACTACAGTAAATGCCCTATTCAGTAGTATAGATTTTGACTCTTATTGAGTCTCTTCAGTAAATTTTTTAAAGCATTTTTTTTTCTTAAAAAAAATTTACAACAACATTTACCACAGTGAATGTCCTGTTCCAATGAATCCCTCAAAATCTGAGAGTATAATTTGACTCTCCTCCATGCTGCATACGTTGGGTTCCTTTAATGTTGGCTTTCACTGGCATTTTCAATTTGAACAGGAAAGAGGTATGGTATATTATTTTGTTCTTATTATTTTATTAAGTATTGCAGAGCCGAGGACATGGCATTGGATAGAAATGATTGGGGGAGAAGGATTCATGTGGACAGGGGCGTAGCTAGGATTCATGTGAGGGGGGGGGGGGGGGGGGGGCAAACAGGGGTGTAGCAAAAAAAAAATTATTTGTGCGATAGTCGGGGGTTCGCGGGCAGCCCCCCCGAAATTTATTTTTTTTAGATAAAATAAAAAATGGCTACAATTATTAATAAAAATCTATTTTATATGGACAAATCAAACTATTTGCTGCAGTCAGGGCTGGGATGGGCTACAAAAATGGATAAAAATCTATTTCATATGGACAAATCAAACTATTTGCTGCAGTCAGGGCTGGGATGGGCTACAAAAATGGATAAAAATCTATTTCATATGGAATCAGGGCTGGGCTAGGACTGGGCTTTTAAAAAAAAAAAATTTAAACTGTTTCGGGAGGTAGGACTGGGCTATAGCCCAGTCCTGCCCCCCCCCTAGCTACGCCCCTGCATGTGGAAGACCCAGAATAATTTTCTTTTTTGGTTCATATCGCCGACGCTAATTGTTTTGGGATGAAGGCGTAGTTGTTGTTGTATTGCAGAGCCTAATGTTAAGTCTAAGAAAGTCAAAAGTTTTGTTATTTTGTTAAGTGTTCGTGTTATTTTGTTAAGTATTGCAGAGCTTAATGTCAAAAGTTTTCATATTTGTCTATGTTATGCTTTGAAACTAGAATGGGCTCAATTAATATTTATGTTTAATTTAAATGTCACTAGTTTGTAAAAGAATAAATATCAATGATATATTTAAATTTGATATTACATTTATATACATTCTTTGCTACTCAAATACAATGTTACATATTTCAAACTGATTTGAGGAATTAATAGTTGAAAGCATGAATCTCTAAGGAGTTATTTATGTGAGAGGGAGTCCACAACTCCTTTGAAATTCATTTCCCTTGAACCTTGAATTGAATTGAAATGAATTCAGTTGTATTTCAGGTAAAATCCAAACCATTGTCATTCTTAAATCCGCTCGCGCTTGGTCAAACTTATAAAGTGGGCTCGACGAGCCCAGTGCAGACAGGTTTTAGTTTGGCTTGACTCATGTAGATACATTAACCAGTAGTAAATGTTTTTCAAATATACTTTTTTGTTTTGTATTGTAGTATTGAATAAATGAGCCGTTCATTTTAAGTCACTCCGATGCCGTTCATCCGGATCATGAACCACATCAGGAAAAAAAAAGGGAGGCCCATCCAAGTGATGGGCATACCATTCGCAGTGGTTTGGATGCCATTCATTTTGAGATGAACGGCATCAAAGCAGTTCTGACGGTAATACTTTCAGAGCTGCCTCTGACCTGATTCCGTGTCATGCTTTTGTGCAAAATTTTATTTGACAAACTTGTAAGGATGCAATTTGGTCTGCCACTGCTTTTCTCTTTCGAAACCGTACAATCAGTGCTTTATTGACTAAAATCTTTTCTGGCGTTGCTAACGGGTAGGGGTGTCAACGGGCCTGGTTTACCCAGACCCAACCCTAACCAAAGCCTGTAGGGTCTGGGTCTGGGTCTGGGTCTGGGTCTGGGTGGTATGTTGATAAATAAGAAGACCCGATTAAGACTCGGGTTCGGACATTAAGGTTCAATTAATACATGGACCCGGGTATAGATTGTGAAATTTTATACCAGACCTAGACCCAGACCCAGACCCGAGTACCGATTAAAACCCACAAATTTTCAACGTAAAAATGATTAAAAAAAATGGTTTTACCGGGTTTGGCTCATGTAGTTCTTATCGGGTCCGGATATAGTTTTTCTTATAGTAGACCCGATTAAACTTGAATCCGGACCTGATACCATACCCCATAATAAAAAATCTGGTCCAAGTCTCTTTCTACCTAGGTCTGAACCAAACGCGACCCGTTGACACCCTTAGTCAAGTCGTATAATGGGAACTAAAAATTATATGAAGAGTCTGCTGGGTCCTATGTTTCCGATTAAAAAAATGATTTATTTTCTAGGAATCACCTATTGAATTGTGTTTTTATGATTTTTGTGAGCTTTGAAATTTATTAAAATTTTGAGTTGTTGGATTTTGAAAATAGGAACTTCATCGCATGTCATACTTAAATTATTCAAAAGTGGATTCCTACTAACAAACCACGTAGATGAAATATGTAAGGCCAGAATAGAAAAATGAACCAAAATATAAAAAAAAAATGAAAAATAAAAACCATCGATTCATTCCTATCTGAGTAGCAAGAACCAATCACTCTATAAATAAATAAATAAATTATGTATATAATGTATTGTCACAGACATTTGTATGTACAAACGCCTTTAGATTTCCATTGTGTAGGTTGTTTTGTTCCAAATGGACTTCATGGATGAATTTAGCATGTCCAAAAAAGCAAGGATAACTTTTGTTTCATGTTTTTCGATTAAAAAAATATGATTTCTGCGAAAGTATTACACGCTGTAACCATTGATTTTTGAAGCATTATGAAAACCTGACTAAGACCAATTTAAGAGCCAATTCCCACTAAGAAAAAACATGACACAAAAAATAACCAAAAAAAAAGAAGTAATGAAACCCAAAAAAATTTAATTATGTCTACAAACATTTGTATCAAATATGATCTATATATATATATATATATATATATATATATATATATATATATATATATATATATATATATATATATATATATATATGTGTGTGTGTGTGTGTGTGTGTGTGTGTGGATAGCATTTGCTACCCTTGTGGATGAGAAACTTATAGGGAGGGTGTTTTGTTTTGACCACCTGACCTCATGAATGTGTTCAGCGTGGTCAAAAATAGTAAGAATCGACCCTTGGATGATAGTTATTCGATGTCAAATATGTTTTTTTGAGGACAAAAAAATTGTTACATTGAAGATTGTTGATTTTTCAACTCTTGTAAAATCTGACAGATACGTGAGAAAAACATGATCCAAAGGGCAGTTTCTACAAAACTTAATATGTAGATCACATTTTGAGAGTCAAATGCGCAAAAAAACTGAAAAAAAAAATTTAAACATTATATTATTTTACTAGGGGTTCCGTACCCACGAGGGTAGCAAACATTTTTTCATAAATATATATATGTGTGTGTGTGTATGTATAATGCTCCCGGAGTACCTACAACTACCTAGTGAAAACCATATGGATAGATTGGATCTTCTCGATCAGACTTCATAGATGCATTCAGCATGGTTTATTTGATAATAATCATGCCTTGGATCATGCTTTTTTTATAGGAAAATAAGATTTTTTATGTTATCAATTTTGGTATATTGTGGGTTGTCGATTTTTTAAGACATGATCCAAAACTTGTTCTCTACCAAAAAAAGATTATAGATCATATCTACAGGGTCTGATCAACCAAAAACTCAACAATTTAAAAAAAATGAACCTTTTATTATGTGGGAGTAGGTGCTCCCGGAGCACCCTACTATGAGGTTTTAATCTTATTAACATTATAGCAACGTTCAATTGGTTGAAATGGCCACAAAGACCTTAAAAGAAGTCACATTTTTTAAAATATGTAGTTTATTTTTTAAGGCAAAAATGTTAATTTTTACCTCTCGAATTCAAATTACTAAAATATTTTGTTACTTCTTTTTTTTATAAAGAACCTAATCCGTCCTTAAAAGTAATTACACAAATTTAAAATTGTAACACACCTTAGTTTGGGATTGAATCAACAAAAACAAGCAGATTTAAAACAAAAGGTGCAAATTTCAATTGGAAGAAACTACTCATGGATTAGAGAAGGTAGAGTTCCCCTGCAAACAAATTAAGCTACAACTGGTAATTGTTTTTGTCCAATTTGAACTGTATATGGAGTTTTAGGGATCAAATTTTGAAAATATCATGAAAAATTTCTTGTGATATTTTTAATTTCTCGTAATTTTTCGTTAGAAACATAAGTATCATGTTTTAAACACGATATTTATGTTTTTATTGGCTATTTATCGTAAAAAAATGCATGTGTATTTTATTTTTAAATATTTTTATTTCTTTAATAAAAAATTACTTTTTTATTTAATTTTTATTGCTGAGATTTTGCCAAAATTTTGTTGGAGTTACAAAAAATTATTCTCTTTTACTTTTGTTACTATGCTCGTGCCTCTTATGAAGAATTTGGATTTTACTGAACTTTGTCCATCGAGTCAAACGGCTCGCCCTATGGGTAGGGCTGGTAAATGAACCAATCAGCTCGCGACTTGGCTCGGCTCAGCTACAAGCAACTCGTTTAGCTTAAACGAGGGCTGAGCTTAGAAGATGACCTTTAGATCATATCTTTCTGATGTACTGGATTCTATGAGGGTTGAAAAATCAATAGCCTACAATGTACCAAAGTTTTTAACATAAAAAAATTTATTTTTATGTCAAAAAACCTTGATTTAAGGATTTATTTTTACTAGTTTAATCATGTTGAACACATCCATGAGATCAAATTTGATCAAAACAACATTCCCCCTTTGAGTTCCAACTTGGGATTCCTTACCCATGAAGGTAGCAAATGCTATATACCCAATATATATAACATAGGATTTTGTAAAACAAGTTTGGGATGAGGTGAACTTGAGCTCAGCTTGGCTGAACCCGAGCCGAGTCACAAGCTCGGTTTATTGATAAACCTAAATAGCTCAAACAAAGCCCACACATGTCCTGTTTGGTTGGTTCGGCTTGTTTACCATCCCTACCTGTAGGGTTTCAAAATAAATCAGGTAGGGTCTGCCTGATCCCAGCTTGCCAATCAAAAAATAAATAAATCCTTACAAAACATCCATTGCGAGTGTGAAAGTTTTCGACCACCGTGGTGGTATCCCATGTGGTAAGCGGGTGTCTTGTATCAAGCTGAAGGCCCAGGATCGAATCCCTCTGCCACATGGGGCGACTGTTGTTCTGATAGGGTCCGCCTAACCCCCAACTTGGGGTTAGCCTGTTGACCAAGCTAGCGTGCGTTCACATAATCTAGTGTTGACCAAGAAGGCCAATAAGAATACACAATATTTCTTTTTAGCATTTGTCAAAATGTTGACGCTCCCAGCAAACTTTGAGGCAATTTATTTATTGTTTTTGGACTGTCTTAAAACTATTTTATTTTTATTTATTTATTTCAATTTTGGATAGACAAGCAATGATGTGCACTAATTGCTCCTACCAGACAAGCAGAACCCATGTTGGTAATTGCAAACCCAACTTTCCAAGAACCATGATAGATGTAGATTTACATCTTAATCTAATCTAGAGGAAGAGGCTAGCCTACCAACGATGAACATACAACCAATTGAGAATGATTTCATTCTAGGTCCCCATGCATCATAAAAATACTATAGAATTGCATTTAGGACCTCAATAACAGCATTGCCCTTGCTCATTTTTTAGCACCTGGAGAAATGATTTTTCTTTTTTTGGGCATTCCCATACCTTTTAAGACAGAAAACACAGACAAAAGTGGTATCAAGTGAAATGGTAAGTTGCTTCCCCCTGTTGATGACACAATACAGACGTATTTGCTAAGGTAGCCATGCATCTATACTGAACTTAGTTTGTTCAATATGTTTATGAACTTTGTTGAATTGATCAAAAACCCTGATGTATTCCAAATATCATGCAACTTCACAAGGCAGAGTGCATCGGGCAACCAAAGAACTAGTTTGATTAATTAGTTTTTTTATTTATAATCCAAATAAACCACACCCGGCATGAAGACCTCATCGCACTGGCTCAACCTGCCATACCTATCGTCGTCATGCCAACAACGTAAAACTCCAAGGCTAGGACCCCTCATCGCACTGGCTCAACCTGCCATACCTATCGTCGTCATGCCAACAATGTAAAACTCCAAGGCTAGGACCCCTGCCCCCGGGGCTTATGCTCTAAGCGTTGCTTTGGGTGAGTATTCAAATCACGTGTTAGGAGATAGATGATTGTAGACAAGACATTTGCAAACGCACAATCAATCTTATTCTCTTGAAAACTACCATTTAATTGACTATTATGCTAAGCGTAGGGCTCACAAATGAAAATTTATGTAAGATGACACAGCTGATACAGTCATTAAACTCTCTACTAGTTGATTTCTTCGTGATCTCCACAACTCTCCTTTAGAGTGTGACATTTCAATCACCCAAGATGAGCCACCAAAGGTCAATAGAGATTGTTAATATGCACTTCACTTTGTTTATCATAGTAGTTGTGCCCATAAATGCCTGTCATTGACCAACTCACAACTTTCTTATGAAACTGTACATACAGAATTGGAGAATAGCTGAAGTTGTTCTAAAGACTTTCACAAAATTCATCCTACCAAGCTTACAACAAACATTAAATGAGAATTACAATCAGATTCACTTCAAAAGTGTGTCTATTAGCAAAAGAATGCATACCACGATTTTGAGACGGGGGCGGGGGTGGAGACCTTGTCCCCGGCCCACTGCCATCCCTATTTGGGCAGTGGACATGGGTTCAAAAACCAAACCATACCACGTAAATATTTTCCCTTGTGTGAGTGTGTGATAGGTTTTCTAAATTTTATACTGGGTAATATAGATAAATAATCACACATACCTCATCAAAGTAATCATAAATTTACAAGGTACCTATCTAGTTTGGACTGGACATTGCCCCTCCATTTTCAATTATTACACTAGGTAAAGTTGAACTTAGGATCATAAACTTCAAAAACCATCTCATCTCTTAGAATCAAACATGATCTAATTAATATCCATGTTGAGATTTCCACTATTGCTTGTCCCCTTTCTTTTTCCTTCTCATCCTTGCTTTAACACCAATCTTCGTTGGTCTCGCTCCCAAATTTCCTAAGAGATGTTCCTCAATCAATACAGGAAGAGCTGAATTATCTCCTCTAGAACTGTCATCACCATAATTATTCTCTGCACAGGAATTAGTACTCACCAAGCTATCAACCTGAAGGATGTTCATCTGCCGGTTCTCTACTAAATCTGGCAATAAACTCGCTTGCTGAGCATCAATGCAATCTTGACAAACTTCAGCTGGCACAAAAGCTGCCTGATCCAAACCTGCATTAAGCAGACTTTTTTTGAGCAACTTCTAACCCAAAAAAAATATAATATCTTAGCTAACCTAAGTCCTTGATTTTCAAATTCATGTTGGAGGTGATGCTTGTTTTGATTGTTCTCGTTATATCATTATTACAATGTCATCATAAATTAACACCCTGATCATTCTTTTGTGAATTTTCCTACAAATAAGGATGAACTTGTTGTGCCTTTTTTAAGCTCTGCTAGAAAGGCAGCAGTTAACCCGGTGAACCATGCTCTAGGAGATTGCTTTGTGTCGCCAATAGTCAAGCTTTTGTTTTTTATCTGGACAACTGGGTAAAAGTCTCATATGAACTTCCCCTTCTAGATCCCCATAAGCAAGTATTAATACATTGAGTTTTGCTCGTTGTCATCCTATTAGGAGGGATGTTACAGTGAACGGACTGAGTACCTTCCAAGGTACTCGGTCCAATCACTGACAGCCACACCCTCCCACCCCTTTGGAAGGAAGGGGGCAGGTCTGGGGCGTGGCTGTCGGTGATTGGACCAAGTGCCTTTTGCAAGGTACTCGATCACTGAATCTGCTCCTCCCATCGAGGTCACTTGTGCTTGTGACCTCTACCAAACTGGGTTGTATCAGAATTCAATTAACTCTTTAACAAAGCAATTTTCATGAAGCGGCAAGAATAAGAAGGGTATGTATGATTCCAGACAAACTTATTTTTACAAAATCAAGATTTCCTCAGTTAAATAAATAATTAATTAAATATCATCAGTTGGTACAGGCACACCAGTAAACAGAAGTCAACCAGGGGGATTAAGGAGGGGGTGGTGGTGGGGCCTGTGTTTGGAAAAGGAAAATAACTACAAATGTAACCATAACAGCATTTATCATGGATACCAATGTCATTCCTGGAAAGCAGGACCCAAACCAAAGAAAGGCCATGATCAGGCCCTTGATGAAAGCTGCTTGCCAATTCTTAATCTCCCACTTACCACCACCTTCAGAGATACTGCATTTTTTTGTTAATAACTCTAAAATGAAATTCAAACCAGATCTTCCACTAAATTTTGGCATTCATCACCACCAATGAAACCATACATTTGTTACAATCAGGAAAATTGCTGGTGCATGAGGCCATGAGATGAGTTCAGAAGTTCAGCACCCTTCTCTAGCCTAGAGTGAAGAAAGAGACTGCAAAAGGAGTTACATGACTTAAAAATTTTGCATGGTGGTTCTGAACGGTCATGGTTTGATCATGATACAAGGTTGTCTTTAGTTTCTGCAGACTTTCTTAGAACTAAAAAAAAGAAACTAAATTTATAAAAATTCAAATCATAAAATCATGTGACTCAGTCAACCTGGCAAAGTTGGATAAGCTTTATTCTGCAAGAGTCATGGAAGACTTGCGTGACATGATCAAGTATCTATTTGATTTAGTTCAACTTTAAGGAGAAGGGATCACTTATTATTTTTAGCTTTGGCCAAGCATGGCCTCACTTAGGACCAAACCTGAGCTCAAACTTGAGCAAGCCTAAAAGCTTGGACGCCAGGCATCACTACAACTCCTATGCCACGACAACTGCAAAAAACTTTATGATCAAGTCAAAGTATTAAGAGTTACATGAATCCAGACATCAATGTCCTGTAACTAAACATAAATTCACGTAATTTTGGCCATTGAAAAGCTAATACATTAAGCAGTACAGCAGAACCCACATCAAATGGGGAAGCATTCCCTAATCTAACATAATTTTGTAAAAAGTCCTTGCAAACAATCAAGTTTTCAAATAACTTGATACTTCAAATGATAGCATAAAATAGCATTCAAATGCTTTACACCACAAAAGAAAAGAAGTGCAGTAAATGCTCTGTTTTTATAAATGTAAGGAGACAAAACTCCTCTCTGTATTACACTACATACAATGGGCTCACACAGCTCTTATTTATAAGGCTCATTAACTCTAAAAGAGTCGTTGGGCTATTCCCAACGGCTCTAATTAGAGCCGTTGGGAGTCGGCCCAATGACTCCTTATTTCAAACTGTGTACAACAGTCAGTGGCTGACTGTGTACAGAAATAGTACAGAAAAATAAATAAAAAATTACAAAAAATAAGAAAAATTAAAAGAGGAAGAATTACAATCATACTTAAAAACATGAATATGCATAAAATGACTAAACTGCCCCCTACAGCTAATACAAGAAAGAAATATATATTTTATATATATATAAGTAGATGGATACATGTACATATATATGAAATATATATGTATATGTATCTTCTTTTATATATATATATATATATATATAAAATATATATATAGAAAATACATTGTCTTATGAATTACAATTTGACAAATTTAGAGGTTTATAAACTCTCACCAATACAAAATAACATGCACATATTACAAAGGTAACAACAAAAAAGAAAAGGAAATAAGAACTTATAATACAAAATGAAAAGCTATAGGAGCCATCACAATTCTCATATTTATATTCCTATTAGTTTCCTTGGTAAAACATGCAACCAAACCATGAATCACATGCTTAGATATAAAAATCTTTCAACCATAAAATGATCCAATGATCCTAAACTAAAAATATGTTTTTGGAATGAATAAATAGCATAAAACACCAAAAGATTTCCCCACATGTCCTTAGCTGTCATCGATATGAAACATGCCGGAAAGACCATGAACAGCATAGAGTGTGTATCTGACAATTGCTACATGCATTGCAAACAGCCATATACAGATACATTATTTTAGTAGGGTTCATATCATACTAGTTGCTAGGGACAGAAAGCCCTTGAGACCAAAAGTTGGCTTGGGTAGGAACCTAAAACTATCTGACTAGAAAAGGAATAAGAAAAGCCACAAAGACTAGCGGACATGCTTAAATAGCGCATGGAATAAGGGTGGAAAATAAAGAAAAAAAATGTGAAGGAAAGAAAAGAAATAATGTTATCACATTAAGAAATAAACCTGATCTTTAAATTTGCAATTACAAAACTAGCAGACATGCTTAAATAGCAC